>NW_021195966.1:0-1108 GCF_002162155.2 Triticum dicoccoides
CGGTTGACGAACTCCGGGGTGCGTTTACGTGTCGGTCATAAACACTCACAATTTTGGCCAATTCTCGTCCGTTTCGTGCACTATTACTCACCGTTTGGGCGTCCCAGAGCGATTTCCACGATTGACAATCCCCGGAGTGCGTTTGCGTGTCTTTCATCAACACTCACAGTTTTGGCCAATTCTGACGCGATTCGTGGGCTATTACTCACCATTTAGCGGTCCCAAAGCGATTTCCATAGTTGTTGAACCCCAAGGTGCGTTTAGGTGTCGGTCATCAACACTCACTGTTTTGGGGCCCCGAAATGATTTCCACGATTAACGAACCCCCGGGTGCGCTTACGTGTCGGTTATGAACACTCACAGTTTTGGCCAATTCTAACGCGTTTTGTGGACTTTTAGTCACCGTTTTCTGGTCCTGAAGTGATTTCCATAGTTGTTGAACCCCAAGGCGCACTTACGTGTTAGTCATCAACACTCACAGTTTTGGCTGATTCTGGCCTGTTTCATGGACTATTACTCACTGTTTTGGGGCCCCGGAGTGATTTCCACGGTTAACGAACTGCAGGGTGCATTTACGTGTCGGTCATCAACACTCGCAGTTTTGGCCGATTCTGGCCCGTTTCTTGGACTATTACTCTGTTTTTGGGTCCAAGCGTGATTTCCACGATTCACGAACCCCGTGGTGCATTTACGTGTCGGTCAATGACACTCACAATTTTGGCCAATTTCTGGTCCGTTTTGTGTACTATTACTCACCGTTTTGGCGTCCCAGAGCGATTTCCACGATTTACAATCCCCGGCATGCGTTTACGTCTCTGTCGCCAACACTCACAGTTTTGGCCAATTCTGACGCGATTCATGGACTATTACTCATCATTTAGGGGTCCCGAAGCGATTCCATAGTGGTTGAACCCTAAGGTCCATTTACGTGTCGGTCATCAACACTCACAGTTTTGTTCGATTCTGGCCCGTTTCTTGGACTATTACTCTGTTTTTGTGTCCAAGCGTGATTTCCACGATTTACAAACCCCGTGGTGCGTTTACGTGTCGGTCAATGACACTCACAAATTTGGCCAATTTCTGGTCCGTTTTGTGTACTATTACACAC
>NW_021195967.1:0-1668 GCF_002162155.2 Triticum dicoccoides
ATCAAGATTCCACTAGAATTGGCAAACTATAAGATATTATTACCAACTTGGGTTCCGCTTTTTCCTCCATTAAAACTACTCAAAATCTTCCTCCTACCAAGATTGCCAAGTTTACTTACGTTCCTAAGAATAAAGGTGAATCTTCTACTAAAGAAAATGAAGATCTCAAAACAATTAGTGTTCACCCCAATTTTTTTGATATTATTAAGGAAACAATTGCCATGAGTGAATTTCTTGATTTCTCACCTAGGAGTTTGATTATTGATAAAACCAAAGAATCTCCTAAGGATTATAAGTGTACAATTGAAGAATTGCATACCAAAGATGACAATACCTAGATCTATTCGTGTTTTTATGCCTAGCTAAGAGCGTTAAACAATAGTGCTTGTTGGGAGGCAACCCAATTTTATTTTTGTTCTTTGATTTTTACTCCTGTTTTTCTTTGAATAATTCATCTAGCCTCTGGTTAGATGTGGTTTCATGTTTTAATTAGTGTTTGTGCCAAGTAAGACCTTTGGGATGGCTTACGGTGATAGTTGTTTTGATCTTGCTGAAAAACAGAAACTTTTTGCACCCAGGAACATAATTTTCATAATCCACAAAAGCGTGATTTCGACCTCATTCCTTTTGTAGAAGATTGGTAGACAACTTTCCGAGGTTGTCCTAATATTTAAGAATTTTGGAGTTACATAAGTATTCCCAGTTTCCCAATTGCTACAGACTATTTTGTTTTTGATAGATTCAGTTTTCTATGTGTTGTTTGCTTATTTTGATGAATCTATGGGTAGTATCGGGGGGGGGGGTATGAACCATGGAAAAGTTGGAATACACACCAATATAAATATAGAATGAGTTCACAACAGTACCAAAAGTGGTGATTTATTTTCTTATACCAACGGAGCTTATGAGATTTTCTGTTGAGTTTTGTGTTGTGAAATTTCAAGTTTTGGGTAAGGATTTGATGGACTATGGAATAAGGAGTGGCAAGAGCGTAAGCTTGGGGATGCCCAAGGCACCCCACGGTAATATTCAAGGATAACCAAGAGCCTAAGCTTTTGGATGCCCCGGAAGGCATCCTCTCTTTCGTCTTCGTCCATCGGTAACTTTACTTGAGGCTATATTTTTATTCACCACATGTTATGTGTTTCCCTTGGAGCGTCTTGTATGATTTGGGTCTTTTCTTTTTAGTTTTTCACAATCATCCTTGCTGTACACACCTTTTGAGAGGGACACGCATGAATCGTAATTTATTAGAATACTCTATGTGCTTCACTTATATATTTTGAGCTAGGCAATATTGCTCTAGTGCTTCACTTATATCTTTTTAGAGCATGACGGTGGTTTTATTTTATAGAAATTGTTGAACTCTCATGCTTCACTTATATTATTTGGAGAGTCTATAAACCGCGTGGTAATTTGCTATGATTATAAATTTAGTCCTAATATGGTAGACATCCAAGAGGGATATAATAAAAACTTTCATATAAAGTGCATTGAATACTATGAGAAGTTTGATTCCTTATGATTGTTTTGATATATAAAGATGGTGATATTAGAGTCATGCTAGTAAGTAATTGTGGATTGTAGAAATACTTGTGTCGAAGTTTATGATTCCCGTAGCATGCACGTATGGTGAACAGGTATGTTGTGTCTTCAGTGAGTGCAATT
>NW_021195968.1:0-970 GCF_002162155.2 Triticum dicoccoides
CAAAGGAGGTGGTCAGGCATGGGGGATACCCGTTCTTCCCCATGGCCAGATCCGAAGACGGACACCTGATGCTTGCTGCCCATTCCATCGGCTGGGTCGATCTCCGACGAGCTCCTCTCCGTGGGATCTGGCGATTAGCGTGGTGGGAGTTGGACCGGGAGATCTGTCTAGGGGAAAGCCATGGTCGGTGACGGCGGCCACGACATCGGCGGTGCTGCGGGCATCGGGTCCCTCCTTGGAGGCGATGTTGAGGTACATCTTCCCCACTCCCTTCTTCCACCTTGCCCGGGTGAAAACCCCAAATCCTTGGGATTGGGCAGCGACGGCACAACAACATCGTTTCCACCTTGGTGGCGCCGTCTTGGGCGGTGGGTTGGAGCATGTGGTGCAGAGAGCTTGGGTGGTTCCTGAAGGCGTCTCAGTCCTCTTGATCTTTGGACTTGTCTTCGATGGCGATGGGACCATGGCAGCAGGTGGTGCTGGCGAAAGGGGAGGGGCGTCGCATCTGGCGCATCGACAACGGTGTCTCTCGGTCGCATGGAGCAGCGGGTTCTCTGTGGTGGATGACCGCAGGATGGTGGCGTTGTCTAGCATCGTGTTGGCGTCGATGGCAGACCTGACAAGGTCGATGCGTCAGTACCTGCTCTGAAGTTGGGTCGGTGGTAGACGGCGGCGGCAACCTCTGAGAGTCCGTCGGACCAGTGTGTGTCCTAGACCCGGTATGTGGCTTGGTTGGGGCTCCGGCTTTAGATGTTATGCTTTGGTGCGAGGTCAATTTGGTATTCGGCTCGGACAATCGGCAACCCTTCATTAAGAGGTTATGATTAGCGACATATGTTGTCAAGATCATGACTTCAGACTTACTGGCATACTATTAATTTCTAAGGTGTTGTGAATAATTAATGAAATGGCTGCATGCATTGCCCAGAGGCAAAGGTCGCGGGTCATCCTCGTTTCCCACCCAAAAAAA
>NW_021195969.1:0-1557 GCF_002162155.2 Triticum dicoccoides
CTATGCTTAGAGTCGTGTCAGGTCTGGTTCATCTGGGTGATGGCTAGAGTGAAATGATTATGTCGGTAATGAGAGTGGTGTGGTGAACACGATTTGGTAAAGGTATCGATGAGAGGCCATGTAGGAGTACATGGTGGGTTGTTTCATTGAAGCCGACCTTAAGCACTGAGATCTGTATGTGTGATTTAAGATACAGCTACTACCATGCATTGGGCCCTGAAATATGACCCCGCTCGACTTCTTATTCACCCTAGCTCTCTGTCCAGGAGTTGCAAGTAGTTTCTGGTGTTTGTAGCCTACTGGAGGCCGTGGACAGCGCTGACCGTAGGGGTGGGCTGTGATGCGGTAGGTACGTGGCACGGTGTACCGAATACCCGTTAGGTATCTCGGGAACCCTGTTCACATCGTTCGGGGCCGTATGGGAAGCCTCGGCCGAACTCCCTGCGGATGGAACCTGGATAGGCGATAAACCTGGACTAGAGGCTTAAGTGTTTAGGTAGGTCGTGGTCTACACCCACGTCGGCTTTCGCTTGAAGTCTGCCGAGTACATGTCGTGTGCAGACGCTAAGTGGTGGAAACATGTATGAAGAAGTACACCCCTGCAGGGTTATCATGATCTATTCGAATAGCCGCGTCCGCGGTAAAGGACTACTTGGTTGCCTATACAGTTCATAGACAAGTAAATGGAAACTGCTAAAATTCTCAAGATAAGTGTGAGTGCCGAGGATGGCTCTTCCGTAGGAAGACGGAGGTGGATCCTCGGTAGTGTATTGAAGTGATGAGTAGTGGACTCGTGTGCGCAAAACCATTTCAAGTTGAAGTATCGTAGGATAGTCTAGCCAAGAGTCAAAGCTGGCTTGCTGCAATAACTCCACCAACCCTTCTTGATAATATGCATGTATGTAGGATCTGATGTAAGTCTTGTTGAGTACCTTTGTACTCATGTTGCTATAATTTACATTTTACAGAAGACGCTGCAACCCCTTCTGATGGGTTCTATGTAGACGTTGACATCAACGAGTAGGCTAAAGACCCAGGTGGTGACCCTGAGCTTGTGAAGGACCACGTAGTATAGCCAGGCTTTCCAAGCCTCTTTTATTTTACTAGTTGTCTGTACTCAGACAAGTTACTTCCGCTGCTGGTTTGTATGACTGTATGACTTGAATGCTGGGTCGTGTGACCCGTACCTTGTGTATGTTATGTATGGCTCCCTGAGCCTTAAATAAAGTACTTGTATCGTAGAGTCATGTTGTGATGCTTCGTTGTATTTGCACATATCGAGCATATTGTGTGTATGATTGAAATGCTTGGTATGTGTGGGATCTGACTATCTAGTTGTTTATCTTTAGTAGCCTCTCTTACCGGGAAATGTCTCCTAGTGTCACCGCTGAGCCATGGTAGCTTGCTACTGCTCTGGAACACTTAGGCTGGCCGGCATGTGTCCTTCTTCGTTCCTGTGTCTGTCCCTTCGGGGAAATGTCACGCTTTGAGTACCGGAGTCCTGTTAGCCCGCTACAGCCCGGTTTACCGGAGTCCTGCTAGCCCAGTGCTACAGCC
>NW_021195970.1:0-1218 GCF_002162155.2 Triticum dicoccoides
AAAAAAATTCGTAAAAAATTCAGAAAAATTCAAAAAATTCCAAAAAAAAAGTTGGGTGGTAGACAATTTGATGCGTGAGGTACGCTCCAATTTTCAAAACATTTAGACTTCTGTGCAGCTCTCAGCAAAAAAGACAAATCAGACCAGAACAGTATATGAACAGTACACATTTTTACAGACCTCCGATTTGTTTTTTTTGCTGAGAGCTGCACAGAAGTCCAAATGTTTTGAAAATTGGAGCGTACCTCATGCATCAAATTGTCCACCACCCAATTTTTTTTTGAATTTTTCTATTTTTATTTTGATTTTTTTCGTGGGCGTAAGTGCAGATGAGCTCGGGCTCAGATTCAAATTTTCCGTCATAATGTTCTCTCAGGAGGTTTACCGCGTCAAATAATTGTGTAGCAACCCTTGAGAACAAATGATAAAAACAGACACTAGGATTTGGCGACAAAACGAAACTACTCTACGGACGACTCTGCATGCACGATATTTGGACGATGGCTTTCTTGAACAGTGCAGATTTGTTAAACTAAACTATCCAACGAATGTTGTTGCCATCGTCCACAAATCGTGCACAAAGGTATCGTCTGTGTAGCACTGCTCGGCGACAAAATCCAAGCTTCTTGTAAAGGTTGACACTTGGAGAGATGAGCGATGTAACGACACCTGCTAGCTATCTGTATCTATAATGGTAGTATTTTCGAAAATGGTAGTACTACTGTCCTATTTGTATGCTGCCATAAGGAAGTCTGCCCATATCCCAAGAATGGTTCAGGCCTGCACCCTAGATTTGATTATACTACTAGCTAGTGTATATTAAATTATGAATATACTACGTCAATCCTCTGTCAGTTTGTTTGTTTCCACATGTTATCCAGATGAATATATATGGAGGCCATAGGTTACCAATTAAGCTATAACATGGTGAGGAGCTTGCATCAAACCAACAAGGGAAACAATGGAAATAAGGCTGGTGCTTATCGTTGCGTTGTGCTCGAGTGCTGCTACCATAGTTACGTGTAGTAGCACAGGGCTACACATGGAGCTCATCCATGTTGATGGCAAGGGGAACTACACAGTGGCGGAGCGCGTGCAGCGCGCCATGGCCAGCAGCCGGCGGCGCTTGACGTCCTTTGTCGACGTGAGCGCACCCATCCACTGGAACACCAGCCAGTACATTGCCGAGTACCTGATCGGCAACCCACCGCAGCGCGT
>NW_021195971.1:0-443 GCF_002162155.2 Triticum dicoccoides
CTCTATAACCTAGTACAAATAATTTAACACTAGAGTTGAACTAGCTCTATAACATAGTATAAATAATTTAACACTAGAGTTGAACTAGCTCGATAACCTAGTACAAATAATTTTACACTAGAGTTGAACTAGCACTACATGCTAGTTCAAATAATTTTAAACTAAAGTTGAACTAGCTCTATAACCCTGTAGTTCATATAAATTTACACTAGAGTTGAACTAGCTCTACAAGCTAGTTCAACTAATTTTACACTAGAGTTGAACTAGCTCTACAGGCTAGTTCAAATAGTTTTACACTAGAGTTGAACTAGCTCTATAACCTAGTACAAATAATTTAACACTAGAGTTGAACTAGCTCTATAACGTAGTACAAATAATTTAACACTAGAGTTGAACTAGCTTGATAACCTAGTACAAATAATTTTACACTAGAGTTGAACTAG
>NW_021195972.1:0-1235 GCF_002162155.2 Triticum dicoccoides
TAGTGGTTGTTCCCCTTATTACAGAAGCACTTAGTCTCGGGTTTGGGTTTTACCTTGGGTTTCTTCACTAGAGCAGCAGCTGATTTGCCGTTTCATGAAGTATCCCTTCTTGCCCTTGCCCTTCTTGAAACTAGTGGTTTCACCAACCATCAACAATTGATGCTCCTTCTTGATTTCTACTTTCGCGGTGTCAAACATCGCGAATACCTCAAGGATCATCATATCTATCCCTGATATGTTATAGTTCATCACGAAGCTCTAACAGCTTGGTGGCAATGACTTTGGAGAAACATCACTTATCTCATCTGGAAGATCAACTCCCATTCGATTCAAGTGATTGTCGCACTCAGACAATCTGAGCACAAGCTCAACAATTGAGCTTTTCTCCTTAGTTTGCAGGTTAAGAAAGTCATCGGAGGTCTTATACCTCTTGACATGGGCACGAGCCTGAAATCCCAATTTCAGCCCTCAAAACATCTCATATGTTTCGCGACGTTTCAAAAATGTCTTTGGTGCCTCAACTCTAAACCATTTAACTGAACTATCACGTAGTTATCAAAACGTGTATGTCAGATGTTCGCAACAACCACAGACAACGTTCGAGGTTCAGCACACTAAGCGGTGCATTAAGGACATAAGCCTTCTATGAAGCAATGAGGACAATCCTCAGTTTACGGACCTAGTCCGCATAATTGCTACTATCAACTTTCAACTAATTTTTCTCTAGGAACATATCTAAACAGTAGAACTACAGCGCGAGCTTACGACATAATTTGCAAAAGGTCTTTTGACTATGTTCAGGATAATTAAGTTCATCTTATGAACTCCCACTCAGATAGACATCCCTCTAGTCATCTAAGTGATTACATGATCCGAGTCAAACTAGGCCGTGTCCGATCATCACGTGAGACGGACTAGTCATCATCGGTGAACATCTTCATGTTGATCATATCTTCTATACGACTCATGTTCGACCTTTCGGTCTCCGTGTTCCGAGGCCATGTCTGTACATGCTAGGCTCGTCAAGTTAACCCTAAGTGTTTTGCATGTGTTCCGAGGCCATGTCTGTACATGCTAGGCTCGTCAACACCCGTTGTATTTGAACGTCTGAATAAAACACCCGATCATCACGTGATGTTTTGAAACAGCGAACTGTCGCAACGGTGCACAGTTAGGGGAGAACACTTCTTGAAATTGTTGTAAGGGATCATCTTATTTACTACCGTCGTTCTAAG
>NW_021195973.1:0-1922 GCF_002162155.2 Triticum dicoccoides
CCGGCGGCCACCCTGTCTCGCCGGCCACTACTCCAGTGTCGTCGACCACCCCACATGGCCTCGCGGGTGTCTCTCTCGGCGACGTCCTCCTCTGTGTCCGAGGCATCGCCATCCCCGCCTAGGCCCTCCGCTCCACCATTTCGTCCCTGAGTTGCTAGGCACAACGTTCAACCCCATCATTGCTACGTCTTGAGCTTGCGTTGGTTTTCCTTGAAGAGGAAAGGGTGATGCAGCAATAGTAGCGTAAGTATTTCCCTCAGTTTTTGAGAACCAAGGTATCAATCCAGTAGGAGGCTCCTCAAAAGTCCCACACACCTACACGAACAAACAAAGAACTCGCAACCAACGCAATAAAAGGGTTGTTAATCCCTTCACGGGCACTTGCGAAAGTGAGATATGATAGAGATAGTATGATAAGATAAATATATTTTTGGTATTTTATAATATAGATGCAAAAAGTAAAGATGCAAAGAAAAGTAGATTGAAAGCTTATATGATAAAAGATAGACCCGGGGGCCATAGGTTTCACTAGTGGCTTCTCTCAAGATAGCATAAGTATTACGGTGGGTGAACAAATTACTGTCGAGCAATTGATAGAAAAGCGAATAATTATGAGATTATCTAGGCATGATCATGTATATAGGCATCACGTCCGTGACAAGTAGACCGACTCCTGCCTGCATCTACTACTATTACTCCACACATCGACCGCTATCCAGCATGCATCTAGAGTATTAAGTTCATAAGAACAGAGTAACACATTAAGAAAGATGACATGATGTATAGGGATAAACTCAAGCAATATGATATAAACCCCATCTTTTTATCCTCGATGGCAACAACACAATACGTGCTTTGCAACCCTTTCTGTCACTGGGTAAGGACACCGCAAGATTGAACCCAAAGCTAAGCACTTCTCCCATGGCAAGAAAGATCAATCTAGTAGGCCAAACCAAACCGATAATTCGAAGAGACTTGCAAAGATAACTCAATCATACATAAAAGAATTCAGAGGAGATTCAAATATTTGTCATAGATAAACTTGATCATAAACCCACAATTCATCGGATCTCGACAAACACACCGCAAAAAGAGTTTACATCAAATAGATCTCCACAAGAGAGGGGGAGAATGTTGTATTGAGATCCAAAAAGAGAGAAGAAGCCATCTAGCTAATAACTATGGACCCGAAGGTCTGTGGTAAACTACTCACAACTCATCGGAAGGGCTATGGTGTTGATGTAGAAGCCCTCCGTGGTTGATTCCCCCTCTGGCGGAGCGTCGGTGAAGGCTCCAAGATGGGATCTCGCGGATACATAAGGTTACGGCGGTGGAAATTGTGTTTCGGTGGCTCCCTAGATGTTTTTGGGGTATGTAGGTATATATAGGAGGAAGAAGTACGTCGATGGCTGAGGGAGTCCTGGATAAGGGGGTATCAGACAGCCGATCTATATTCATCGTCCGGATTGTAGAAGCGTCAAGATACAAGACTCAAGACTTCGGCTCGTGTCCAGATGGGACTCTCCTTTGCGTGGAAGACAAGCTTGGCAATCCGGATATTATGTTTCCTTCCTTGTAACCGACTCCATGTAAACCCTAGCTCTCCGGTGTCTATATAAACCGGAGAGCATGGTCCTTAGAAGGCCGATCACAATTACAATCATACCATCATAGGCTAGCTCTTAGGGTTTAGCCTCTACGATCTCGTGGTAGATCTACTCTTGTATTCCACATATCTTCAATATTAATCAAGCAGGAAGTAGGGTTTTACCTCCATCGAGAGGGCCCGAACCTGGGTAAACATTGTGTCCCTTGCTTCCTGTTACCATCAGCCTAAGACGCACAGATCGGGACCCCCCTACCCGAGATCCGCCGGTTTTGACACCGACATTGGTGCTTTCATTGAGAGTTCCTCTGTGTCG
>NW_021195974.1:0-2650 GCF_002162155.2 Triticum dicoccoides
GTGGCGAACCATAGCCTCATAATCTAGATAAGCAGGAGGTAATTCTATATCACTTCCATGTATGGGTATATCAAGATAGTTAGCTACATGAGTTGCATAAATTCCACCAAACAAATCTCCACTTATACTGTTGTGATGCAACCTACGTGCAACAATAGTCCCCAAGTTATATTGTTTATCACCTAATATTGCTCTCTTGAGGACACTAAGATCTGGAACACACATGTGACAAGCCTCATCTTTATCGTTAATGCATCTACCAATGAAGAGAGCAAACTAATGTATGGAAGGAAAGTTAATGCTCCCTATGGTAGCTTGTGTGATTTCTCTAGATTCCCCCACAGTGATACTAGCAAGAAAGTCTTATATTCAGATTTGCGAGGTTCACTAACATTGCCCCACTGCATGAGTTTACAAGCAGTATTAAAATATTCTAAATCCATGGTATATGATTTATCATAAAGATCAAATAGAACAGTGTGAGAATTGCGCGAGGATGTAAATTTAAACCTTCTCACAAAGGAATCAGTTAGGTAGCGGTATTGTAGGCACTTATCTGACACGAAGCTCTCAAGATCAGCGTTATTCACATACGCGTAAAATTCATCCTTGATGCCTACCTGGACCATGAACTCTTCTAACGGCCATTCACAAGGCCGCACTTGAGCTTCCCTTGGTAGTTTGTTGTCCGGCTCACGTATCACGAGCCTTGGGCCTTGCTTCCTTAAGGAACCACCTTGGTACATTTTCCTAAACATTTTTCTTCCTCTAAAAAATTTCCGAATTTTTTGGTGACTCAAAATAAAAGTGAATCAAACTCAACAAGATTGATAGCAACTACTCCTACAAGTGCCTAGAGGCCATATCATGCATTAAAACTACTTTTAACCACATAAATTTGGCATGCAAGCTCAAGAATAGGGTCACCTAAGCAGGAAAAATTTGCAATAAATAAAGCACTAGAACAAAAACTAATTGGACCATTGGAGGAGTCACATACCGAAGAACAATCCCCCAAAGCAGTTTTGTGAATGGAGCTTTGAGCAAGGAGATCGAAAATGGCAGCAAGATGAGCTAGAACTCGGGTTTGAGCTGGTGAATGATTTTTTCTGGAGAAAGACGAAGTGTGTGGGTGCAAGAATAAGTGGAGGGGGGCCACGTGGGGTCCATGAGACAGGGGATGCACCCCAAGGGGTGGGCACGCCCTGGACCCTCGTGGCCAGGTGGAGTGGCCCCCAGGTGTGTTCTTAGTGCCAATAATTCTTAAATATTCTAGAAAAAATCATATAAAATTTTCAGGGCATTTGGAGAACTTTTATTTTCGGGGTATTTTTTTATTGCAAGGATAATTTAGAAAACGGACATAAAATACTGTTTTTGCTTTATTTAATCTAAATAACAGAAAGTAAAAGGAGGGTACAGAGAGTTGTGATTTCTAACTTCATCTGTCTCATGCTCATCAAAAGGAATCCACTAACAAGGTTGATCAAGTCTTGTTAACAAACTCTTTCCGAATAACATGAAACCGGAGAATTTTCGAATAACACTAAGTTACCTCAAGAGGGATATGCACATCCCCAACAATAAGACTATCATATTTCTTCTTGACAGTAGGAAGAGGGAATTCAAAACCCCCAATAGTAATCGTTGGAATTTTTCCAATAGAATTGATACTATGGACTTGAGGTTGTTTCCTCGGAAAGTGTACCGTATGCTCATTACCATTAACATGAAAAGTGACATTGCCTTTATTGCAATCAATAACATCCCCTGCAGTATTCAAAAAGGGTCTACCAAGAATAATAGACATACTATCGTCCTCGGGAATACCAAGAATAACAAAGTCCGTTAAAATAGTAACATTTGCAACCACAACAGGCACATCCTCACAAATACCGACAGGCATAGCAGTTGATTTATCAGCCATTTTTAAACATATTTTAGTAGGTTTCAACTTATTCAAATCAAGTCTACGATATAAACAGATAGGCATATAAAGCAGTTTTAACATAGTTTCTTTTAATGGAGCATGTATAGTTGGTACTCCTGGATCTCCAAGTTTCTTTGGTATTCCACCCTTAAAAGTATAATTAGCAAGCATGGTGGAAATTTCAGCTTCCTGTATCTTTCTTTTATTTGTAACAATATCTTTCATATACTTAGCATAAGGATTCATTTTAAGCATATCAGTCAAACGCATATGCAAAAAGATAGGTCTAATCATTTCAGCAAAGCGGTCAAAATCCTCATCATCCTTTTTCTTGGATGGTTTAGGAGGAAAAGGCATGGGTTTCTGAACCCATTGTTCTCTTTCTTTACCGTGCTTCCTAGCAACAAAGTCTCTCTTATCATAACGTTGATTCTTTGATTGTGGGTTATCAAGATCAACAGCAGGTTCAATCTCTACATCATTGTTATTGCTAGGTTGAGCATCAACATGAACATCATCATTAATATTATCACTAGGTTCATGTTCATTACCAGATTGTGTTTCAGCATCGCAAATAGAAATATCATTGGGATTCTCAGGTGTGTCAACAACAGGTTCACTAGAAGCATGCAAAGTCCTATCATTTCTCTTTTTCTTCTTCTTAGAAGAACTAGGTGCATCAACATTAGTTCTCTGAGAATCTTGCTCAATTCTCTTAAG
>NW_021195975.1:0-903 GCF_002162155.2 Triticum dicoccoides
TTTCATACGGAAACTCGTCTGTTACAAAGGGATCTCATTTCTTTTGAACTTATTTGAACCCCCTTGTTTTTCTGTGTTCAAAATGCACCATTCAAAGCCACATCATCAATTTAAAACCCTTGCTCACTTCATCTGTTATTTTTCACGCATTTACTGATTATTTTGAGCTATAAGACCATGAAATTAAAAAGCATTTGAAATGAACTCTGAAAAGGTTCGAAGTTGGCATGGTATCATCATTTCACCCACATAGCATGTGCAAGAAAGTAGAGTGGCTTACGGCAAAAACTGGATGCACTTCATGTACAAAACAGACAATCTCCTTCGAAGTATCAGGGTTTGATACGGAAACTCGTCTGTTACAAAGGAATTTCATTTTTTTGAACTTATTTGAACCCCCTTATTTTTCTGTGTTCAAAATGCACCATTCAAAGCCACATCATCAATTTACAACCCTTTCTGACTTCATTTGTTATTTTTCATGCATTTACTGATTATTTTGAGCTATAAGACAATGAAATTGAAAAACATTTGAAATGAACTCTGATAAGGTTCCAAGTTGGCATGGTATCA
Organism: Triticum dicoccoides; assembly: GCF_002162155.2. Classification (NCBI taxonomy): domain Eukaryota; kingdom Viridiplantae; phylum Streptophyta; class Magnoliopsida; order Poales; family Poaceae; genus Triticum; species Triticum dicoccoides. The sequence continues at coordinate 574 of NW_021195975.1, forward strand.
TCATTTCACCCACATATCACGTGCAAGAAAGTACAGAGGCTTACGGCAAAGGTTGGAGTACTTCGTGTACAAAACAGACAATCTCCTTCGAAGTATCAGGGTTTCATACGGAAACTCGTCTGTTACAAAGGGATTTCATTTTTTGAATTTATTTGAATCCCCTTGTTTTTCTGTGTTCAAAATGCACCATTCAAAGCCACATCATCAATTTACAACCCTTTCTGACTTCATTTGTTATTTTTCATGCATTTACTGATTATTTTGAGCTATAAGACCATGAAATTGAAAAGCATTTGAAATGAACTCTGAAAAGGTTCGAAGTTGGCATGG
>NW_021195976.1:0-871 GCF_002162155.2 Triticum dicoccoides
GTTTAACGGGGTTCCCCCAGTTAAATTCGGATGTAACTTTTCGAGTAGATGATTTTTCATATATAAAACTTTTTAATCCGAGTTCGTATGCAAAAGTTATGCCCATTTTACAAATTTCCAGAGATATTTTGCAAATAAAGTCGAAATTTATATTTGTAAATTTTCCCAACAACTAGACCACATATGACATGGCAAACTTATTTTCTTTTATTTTTTTGACATTTTTATCATTTTTTTTATTTTTTTATACTGAAAAGGCGGTCCACAGGGGGGGGGGGGTTTCTTGTAAGCCACCCTTTTTCCATGAATCTGTGTCGGATTCCTTGAGCTAGTTGGTTAAGCTAAACAACAACTTGGAGAGTTGGAAGATAAAAGCTTGTCTGACTTAGTTCATGTTATGGGATATCTTTTGTGCGTGTGTGTGTGTTGAAGAAAGATGATATCTCCATTGATTGGTCTTCGTGATCAGTTGTTGGATCTATTGCCTTGTCAAGACTTTGACTTGAGTATGGGCTATCGTCAAGTCAAATCAGAAACAACGATTTTCGTAATGTTGTCTTACTCGTGGTTGATCCCTCGAGCATACACCATTACATCTTTTGGTCTGACCATTGCTATCATCGTGTTCACATGATGGTGGAAGTCCAGTAATATGGAAAATTCTGATGAGTTGTTGTTGAGCCCATCAGCAGCATTTTTGTCTCCCCCATGATTCATGTTGAACATCAACCTAGTGTTGAAAACCTTGTAAGCAATGCCTTCGTGTTCCGTTCATGAAGCTTATGCTTGGATGAAAGAAGTGACTTTCTCCAAGTTCACGTGCATTAGGTGTAAGTTGCCGCCATGAATTTGAGAAAGGTTTGTTTTGTTT
>NW_021195977.1:0-1236 GCF_002162155.2 Triticum dicoccoides
TATATCTACTTAATGAAACATAAGTCTGAAACATTTGAAAAGTTCAAGGAATTTCAGAGTGAAGTTGAAAATCATCGTAACAAGAAAATAAAGTTTCTACGATCTGATCGTGGAGGAGAATATTTGAGTTACGAGTTTGGTGTACATTTGAAAAATTGTGGAATAGTTTCGCAACTCACGCCACCCGGAACACCTCAGCGTAATGGTGTGTCCGAACGTCGTAATCGTACTTTACTGGATATGGTGCGATCTATGATGTCTCTTACTGATTTACCGCTATCGTTTTGGGGATACGCTCTAGAGACGGCCGCATTCACGTTAAATAGGGCACCATCAAAATCCGTTGAGACGACACCTTATGAACTGTGGTTTGGCAAGAAACCAAAGTTGTCGTTTCTAAAAGTTTGGGGCTGCGATGCTTATGTGAAAAAGCTTCAACCTGATAAGCTCGAACCCAAATCGGAGAAATGTGTCTTCATAGGATATCCAAAGGAAACTATTGGATACACCTTCTATCACAGATCCGAAGGCAAGACTTTTGTTGCTAAATTCGGAAACTTTCTAGAGAAGGAGTTTCTCTCGAAAGAAGTGAGTGGGAGGAAAGTAGAACTTGACGAGGTAACTGTACCTGCTCCCTTATTAGAAAGTAGTGTTGGAAATATGCCCTAGAGGCAATAATAAAAGTGTTATTATTATATTTCCTTGTTCATGATAATTGTCTTTTATTCATGCTATAACTGTATTATCCGGAAATCGTAATACACGTGTGAATATATAGACCACAATATGTCCCTAGTGAGCCTCTAGTTGACTAGCTCGTTGTGATCAACAGATAGTCATGGTTTCCTGGCTATGGGCATTGGATGTCGTTGATAACGGGATCACATCATTAGGAGAATGATGTGATGGACAAGACCCAATCCTAAGACTAGCACAAAAGATCGTGTAGTTCGTTTGCTAGAGCTTTGCCAATGTCAAGTATCTCTTCCTTTGACCATGAGATCGTGTAACTCCTGGATACCGTAGGAGTGCCTTGGGTGTATCAAACGTCACAACGTAACTGGGTGACTATAAAGGTGCACTACAGGTATCTCCGAAAGTATCTATTGTTTTATGCGGATCGAGACTGGGATTTGTCACTCCGTGTAAACGGAGAGGTATCTCTGGGCCCACTCGGTAGGACATCATCATATGCGCAATGTGACCAAGGAGTTGATCACGGGATGATGTGTTACG
>NW_021195978.1:0-1794 GCF_002162155.2 Triticum dicoccoides
TTTTGAGGTGGCGCACACGAGTCCACATATTCACCATATCAATACACCACTATGGATCCGCTCCCGTCTCCCTACGAGAACGCCATCCATAGCACTCACGCTTATCTTGCGTATTTTAGAGTATCCACTTTCACTTGTCTATGAACTGATATAAGCAACCCAGAAGTCCTTTTCCGTGGACACGGCTATTCGAATAGATTAGGTTAACCCTGCAGGGGTGTACTTCTTCACACACGCTCTCACCACTTACCGCCGTTTACACGACATGTACTCGGCAACCTTCAAGCGGAAGCCCAACGTGGGTGTCGGCCACGGCCTGCCTAAACACTCAAGTCTCTAGTCCAGGTTTATCGCCTATTCGGGTTCCATCCATGAGGAGATCCGGCCGGAGTTTCGCTCACAGCCCCAAACGATGTGAACAGGGTTCCCGAGACACCAAACGGGCGCCCGGTACACCGTGCCACGTGCCTACCACATCACAGCCCACCCCTACGGTCAGCGCTGTCCACGGCCTCCAGCATACTACAAACACCAGAAACTACTTGCAACTCCTGGACAGAGGACAAGGGTGATTAAGAAGCCGAGAGGGTCCATTGGTTTCGGGCCCAATGCTGGTAGTAGATGAATCATGGATCACAAACACAGAACTCAGTTCCTGAGGACGGCTGCAATGAGACAACCCACCATGTACTCCTACATGGCCTCTCACCGCTACCTTTACCAAATCGTGTTCACACACTTAGCTCACACATAGTAGGACATGTTCACACACCTCTGATTCATCCCCGATGAATCAGACCTGACTCAACTCTAAGCAGTAGCAGGCATGACAAACAAACATGAATGAGTAGGCACAACAGGGCTCAAACAACTCCTACTCATGCTAGTGGGTTTCATCTATTTACTGTGGAATGACAGGTCATGCAAAGGATAAAGGGGTTCAGATCCCGCAGCAAGTAACAGATGAATCAATGTTGTCCTAATGCAGTAAAAGAGAGCAGGAGCGAGAGAGTGGGATTTTATCGGAATGAACAAGGGGGTTTTGCTTGCCTGGCACTTCTGAAGATAGCATTGAGTCTTCATCAGTGTCAACGATCGCATCATCGGTATCACGTCTATCGAGAGGGGACAAATACCGGCAACACAGAAGGGAACACTATCAATGCAATGCACAATATGATGCATGATCATGACATGGCAAAATGAATGTGTTTTGGGCTAATGCAACTAGCAACAGATTAAATGAAGTTGGTTTGAATACAAGATTCAAATTCAAACTCCATATGTGATTATTCAAATGCCATTTAATTGATTTGTGCTAAACAGCAGCTATAAGTTGTTCTAACATGCATGAAAATGGTACAGATGGATTCCTTCAATTTTTCTGATAATTTTTCATATATAAATTATTTAATTTGGAGTTACGGTTAATTTTCTATGATTTATTGAAGTTTTAGCTATTTTCTGGAATTATTAAATCATTTAAGATTATTTAAATTCCAGAAAGGAATTATTGCGTCATCATGACGTCGGCATGACGTCAGCAAGTCAAAGGCGTCGACCAGGTCAAACCTGACCAGTGGGGTCCACTGGTCAGTGACCCAGTCAACTAACCAAGTTAGTTAGCCCTAACTAACTTAGTTAGCCGGGCGGGGCCCGCATGTCAGTGGCTCACCTAATTAACTAAATTAATTAACACTAACTAACCTAGCACTAACTAAGCAGGCGCCTGGGCCCACACGTCAGGGGGTCAAACCCCGGGTCAAACCCGCCGGAGTTGACCCGCGGCTTGTC
>NW_021195979.1:0-1625 GCF_002162155.2 Triticum dicoccoides
TCTACTCGTTATTCATAACAAGTCATACGATCATCATCTTGATAGTCTTCGAACCAACCCTACTTAATTGTTCTTAGCACATGATCATCAGTATTAGGCAGGACCTAAATACCCTATTTAAGCTAAAATAGCATAAAACAATATAGACCCTGACTCTCCATTATGGAGAATGGAGAACATCCTGTCTCCAATTCTTGCGCTTCGCTTCCTTTTGCTTTCAAGAAGCTCCTTACGACTGTCCATACATTTTTCCCATCCTTTGATTTTCATGTCTCCGCTTCTTTTAGAAATCTCGTATGGACAGTTGAGATTCGTAGGACGACCTAGCTGTATGTTCAAAACATTAACACTACCTTTCAGATACATCATATGAGGCACACAATTCTCTGGGATTATCTGTTGAAAAACATAGTAATAACTTCATAGTTAGCAATGATGTACTAGTTTTAGAAGAATGCAAAAAGATGCACGGATGTCGTAATAGTAAAAATCTTACCAGGGTATCTCCATGGTAGTTACCGTAGTTGAACACATGCACTAGTGGCACGTATTTACCATAATGTTGAGGAGTTTGATTGTAGATATTGTAATTCTCAATGTCAGTACAAAATCCGACCTAATGATTTTTCTCCTTGTAAGTTGTTAATTCGGAGCCATCGGTGTAGTGGGTTTTGTCTACCATCTCCCGCACATTCTTTGAACAATAAAAATAAGCTGTCAATGGAAATAAGATGTCCACTATTTTGAAATAAACAGTATAAATTAGCTAATAATTATGTTTGAGAAACTCACATAGCGGTAGAACTGGAGGCGTATCAACAAGGACCCAAATGTCCATATTGTCTTGGTTGATGTCAGGATTACCAAGATCCATGGTGATAAGCATACCCTCATCAAAACCATACATCTTGCAAAATGCTTCCCAATTTTTGCAACCAAAATGGGTTACGCTCTCAGAATTATATAGATTTACTTCAAAGTCAACATCGTGATGAGTCCTTAGGTGAATTTTCTTTGTTTCAGAAATTTCATGGTCTTCAAAATCCATCCTCTCCAAGACATAGCGTCTTGCATGGCTTGGGATAAGCTATACTTGAATTGTAAAAGATGAAAATTACACGTTGAAATAGTTGAAGTCATGCTTAATTATGAAAATAACACTTGTCGTCATTGTGTACCGTTTCAACTTTGAAGGTCTCCTCGAGCTTAATGTTGAAGCGCCGATCATCGTCCAGGTGAGGCATGTCGCATAGACCTCGATCGTCGTGGCACCAGTCGCACTCCGCCGGGAGACTTTCGTCGTCCGATGATGATGACGACATATCCTGGGACAACTCCCAGAATTGCTTGCCGCCCGAACCACCGGCCTCATCGTTGTGGGCCATGTTTCGCTCTAAATAGGAAAAAAAATTGGTCAAAAAGTTGGTTATTGTCAAGGAACAAGATCATGGTCTCATCATTTAGGGTTTGTCGACACCGAGGCACCCTAAAAGCCTAAGCTTTCATCACTTAGGGTTTGTCGACGCCGAGGCACCCTAAAAGCCTAAGCGTACATCATTTAGGTTCTCATCGACACCGAGGCATCCGGGGCAGCCAAGTTAAGTTTTCATCATTTAGGGTTTATC
>NW_021195980.1:0-1406 GCF_002162155.2 Triticum dicoccoides
CCCGTGGAGCGGTGGGGAGGAAGAGGAGGTTGTGGCGGAGCTCCTGAGCTAGTCGGGGGAGCGAGGGGTGGCCGGAGATGGCTGCTATGGCGAACGGCGGCGACGGTGGTGTTCGGCCGTGTGAGAGAGAGAGCGAGGGAGAGGAGGGGGGAGCCGGGGGAGAGTGAGAGAGAGTAGGGGGGGAGGCGTGGCGTCGTCCGGGGCATCGAGCGAGGAGGGGCGGGCAGGCAAGCAGGGAGAGAGGTGGCGTGGCGCGGTGGCGCGCGCGCGCGCCGGCCACACTCCCCTCCCTCTGTAGGGACGAAGACGACAGAGGAGGGAGGCGGGCTGGGCCGGTCAGCTGGATGGGCTGCACAGGGAGGAGCCCAGGTAAGCTTCTCCCTTTTATTTTTTTTCTGTTTTCTAATTTCTGACATTTGTTTTGATTTAAATAATATATTAAATCATTTATTTAGCTTATGCCAATTTTTGCAGGGGCTAGATATATTATTCCAGAGCTCCTTTATAATTGGCATAATATTTGGACATATATTTATATATATAGAAATATATTTCCAAAGCAAATATTTATGCATTAATTCCAAATGCCCAAAATAATTGTCCATGAGCCACTAAAAATATTGGTTTGATTTTTATCTCTGTCCAATATTTTCAGAGATCAACATGAGCATTTTCTTGGACCCTTTTGGAGAAATTTTTATTTGGATCATTTTCAAAATGATTCTGAGGGTTTCACAGATCCCCATTTCAAGTTTCTGATGAAAGAGTAAACATGATGCAACACTCTAATGCATGACTAGCTAGGGTGTGACAACTCACCCCCACTCAAAAGAATCTCGTCCCGAGATTTGGGTTCCTCCGGGAAGAAGGCGGGGTACTCGAGTCGAAGACAATCCTCCCTTTCCCAAGTTGCTTCATCCTCAGAATGGTGCGACCATTGTACTTTGAGGAACTTGATGTTCTGGCGTCGAGTGGTACGCTCGGCCTGATCGAGGATACGAATGGGGTACTCTCGATATGTAAGATTATCCTGGAGATCAAGCGTTTCGTGGTCCACTTCACGGATAGGATCCGAGAAGCAATGCCTGAGTTGGGAAACGTGGAAGACATCGTGGACTCTGGAGAGGTGCGGAGGTAGTTCCAACTGGTAGGCAACTTCTCCTCGTTTGGCGAGAATGCGAAAAGGTCCAATGTAACGAGGAGCCAATTTGCCTTTGATACCGAAACGATGGGTTCCCTTCAGAGGGGTGACCCGAAGATAAGCCTTCTCGTCAACCTCGAAAGTCATAGCCTTATGTTTTCGGTCATATTGACTCTTTTGACGAGATTGGGCTGTTTTCAACTTTTCACGAACGATGCGAACTTGTTCTTCTGCTTCCTGAATCATATCCGGGCCAAAGAATTGT
>NW_021195981.1:0-1100 GCF_002162155.2 Triticum dicoccoides
TCGTTGAGAGGTGCAGCAATGGTGCTGAAATCTCTCACAAAACGCCTATAGAATCCAGCGAGGCCAAGAAAACTCCTCACTTGTGTGACCGTTTTGGGCTGCGGCCAACTCTCAATAGCTTCAATCTTGGCTTTGTCAACTTCAATTCCCTGTGGAGTAACAACATAGCCAAGAAAAGATACTCGGTCGGTGCAAAAGGTGCACTTCCCAAGGTTACCAAACAAACGTGCATCACGTAGAGCAATAAAAACAGCACGTAAATGTTCCAAATGTTCTTCCAAAGATCTGCTATAAATCAGTATGTCATCAAAGTAAACTACCACAAATCGTCCAATGAAAGCACGTAAAACTTCGTTCATTAATCTCATGAAAGTACTAGGTGCATTAGTTAACCCAAAAGGCATGACTAACCACTCATATAATCCAAACTTAGTTTGAAATGCTGTTTTCCATTCATCTCCCAATTTCATACGAATTTGGTGGTAGCCACTACGCAAATCAACTTTGGAGAATATTGTAGAACCACTCAATTCATCAAGCATATCATCTAGCCTAGGAATAGGATGACGATAACGAATAGTAATATTATTAATGCCTCTACAATCAACACACATACGTGATGTGCCATCCTTTTTCGGCACTAGAATAATAGGAACAGCACAAGGACTAAGGGATTCGCGTATATAACCTTTGTCGAGAAGCTCTTGTACTTGGCGCATAATCTCCTTCGTCTCCTCTGGATTGGTACGGTATGGTGCACGGTTTGGCAGTGAAGCACCGGGAATTAAGTCAATCTGATGCTCAATCCCTCGAATAGGCGGTAATCCCGGTGGCACGTCTTGTGGAAAGACGTCAGCGAACTCCTGCAAAATGTTAGTGACAGCAGGAGGCAAAGAGGAAGGCACGTCCTCGAATGAAAATAATGCCTCTTTGCACACAAAAGCATAGCAAACAGATTTGCCGAAATCTAGCTCATCAATATCAGATTTGGTGGCAAATAAACATGCACTTTTCAATTTAATTTCAGAAGCAACACTAGATGGTTTATTGTTAGGCTTCATTTGTTGCTCAAATTCTTTTGCCACAATCTGATTTTCACT
>NW_021195982.1:0-928 GCF_002162155.2 Triticum dicoccoides
GGGGGGGGGCTTGCCTGGTTGCTCTGGCAAGAAGGAGGGGTCATTGTCGATGTAGTCGATCACGAGGGTAACAACGTCGGTCTCGAGGTCTACCGGAAAGAAGTAACGGAAGGGGAACACAAATAAATAATAAATCAATCAAAGCAACACAAAGTATAACATGGCAATACGTGATGCTAGGGTGACCTAAAGCGGTATTAGGTGGTACCGGTGAAGGGGGGAAACATCCGAGAAAATATCCTCGGTGTTTCGCGCTTTCAGACAAATGAATTGGAGGGGGAAAGTTGTGTGTTTGCTATGGTAGGGATGCGTGGCGGACGAACAGGCTAATGTCATGTACAAAGTTTCATCCGAGCTACGGTTTATTTTATATTAATTTTTAAAGGTTTAAATCATTTTTAGGATTTATTTAATTATTTAAATCAACATTATCCAGAATAGTGTTTGCTAATGTCATCATGACGTCAGCATGATGTTAGTAGTTGACCTGGTCAACCTGACAGGTGGGTCCCATTTGTCAGTGACCCATTTTAATTAAACACATTAATTAACCTAATCAAGATTAATTAAGGGGGGTGGGCCCCACTGTCATTGACTAATTAATTAATTAACTAACAGTTCAATTAGTTTAGTTAATTGATTAGTTTAATTAATCAAAATTAATTAAGTTAATTAATTAATATTTTTATTTATTATATATATTTTTAATTTTTTTAAAAACGTTTTCGTTCTGGGCATGGGCCCCGTTCGTCATAGGCCTCAGGGGCTTAGCGGGTGCCGGGTTCGCGAATGGCGTGGGCGCCAGGAGCGGGCGGCGCAGCAACGGACGTCGGCACGCGGGCAGGCACAGCGAGCGGCGAGGCGCGGCTCGGCGGAACAACAAGGCCAGGCGGGGGCGGCGCGACAGTGAGGTGCTGCGGGCATGGCC
>NW_021195983.1:0-1280 GCF_002162155.2 Triticum dicoccoides
CCTTTCTTGGACTGATCCATTTTGAACTTCTTCAAAATCTTATCAAGATATGTGCTTTGTGAAAGACCTATGAGGCGTCTTGATCTATCCCTATAGATCTTGATGCCTAATATATAAGCAGCTTCTCCAAGGTCCTTCATTGAAAAACTCTTATTCAAGTAGGCCTTAATGCTGTCCAAAAGTTCTATATCATTTCCCATCAAAAGTATGTCATCTACATATAGTATGAGAAATGCTATAGAGCTCCCACTCACTTTCTTGTAAACACATGCTTCTCCATAAGTCTGTGTAAACCCAAACGCTTTGATCATCTCATCAAAACGAATGTTCCAACTCCGAGATGCTTGCACCAGCCCATAAATCGAGCGTTGGAGCTTGCACACCTTGTCAGCATTTTTAGGATCGACAAAACCTTCCGGCTGCATCATATACAATTCTTCCTTAAGGAAACCATTAAGGAATGCCGTTTTGACGTCCATTTGCCAAATTTCATAATCATAAAATGCGGCAATTGCTAACATGATTCGGACGGACTTCAGCTTCGCTACCGGTGAGAAAGTCTCATCATAGTCAATCCCTTGAACTTGTCGATAACCCTTAGCGACAAGCCGAGCTTTATAGATGGTCACATTACCATCCACGTCTGTCTTCTTCTTAAAGATCCATTTATTTTCTATGGCTCGCCGTTCTACGGGCAAGTCAGTCAAAGTCCATACTTCGTTTTCATACATGGATCCTATCTCGGATTTCATGGCTTCTAGCCATTTGTCGGAATCCGGACCCGCCATTGCTTCTTCATAGTTCGAAGGTTCACCGTTGTCTAACAACATGATTTCTAAGACAGGGTTGCCGTACCACTCTGGTGCGGAACGTGTCCTCGTGTACCTTCGAATTTCAGTAGGAGCTTGATCAGAAGTATCTTGATCATTATCATTAACTTCCTCTCTAGTCGGTGCAGGCACCTCAGGAACATTTTCTTGAGTTGCGCCATTTTCCGGTTCAAGAGGTAATACTTCATCAAGCTCTACTTTCCTCCCACTTACTTCTTTCGAGAGAAACTCTTTCTCCAGAAAGGACCCATTCTTGGCAACAAAGATCTTGCCTTCGGATCTGAGGTAGAAGATATACCCAACAGTTTCTTTAGGGTATCCTATGAAGACGCATTTTTCCGATTTGGGTTCGAGCTTTTCAGGTTGAAGTTTCCTGACATAAGCATCGCATCCCCAAACTTTTAGAAATGACAGCTTAGGTTTCTTCCCAAACCATAATTCATACGGTGT
>NW_021195984.1:0-1397 GCF_002162155.2 Triticum dicoccoides
TTAGCAATTAACAAGGCAAAAAGGTTTCCAGAGGACTTTGTAAGCAAATTTTTCAAGAAACCATATTACTTGGCAGCATATGAACCTATGATATATCCTGTCCCTGGTGAGCATGACTAGACAAAGACCCAAGGTCCAGACATAGAACCACCAGCATTTAAAATCAAGAAAGGAAGAAGGAAAGAGAAGAGGATAAAGGGAAAATTTGAAGTTCCAAAGCCAAAGTCCACCTCAAGAATGGGGACAATTACTTGTAGCAATTGTGGATTGCAAGGGCATAAATACACAAGTTGCCTTAAACAGTTGAAACCTGAGTTGGCCTTAAGAAAGAACAAACATGTGGTAAGCCCCTTTGAACTACTTCTTCAGTTTGTTGTTTCTGTAAATTACCTTGCTCCCTTGTGCATTTTTTACTTTTAGTATTATTAAGTGTGTTTCCTTTGAATTGTTTTCCAAGCCTGCTGCAAGGAATTCACAAGGAAGAGGTGTTGCTCCTAGAGCTCCTGCAGCAACACCTAGAGCTCCTACACCAACACCTAGAGCTCCTGCACCAACAACTAGAGCTCCTGCACCACCAACAACTACAGCTTCTGCACCAACAACTAGAGCTCCTGCACCAACACCAAGAGATGCTCCAGCTGGAGGAAGAACTGGAAGTGCTGCTGGTAGAGGTGGTGGAAGTGGTGCTGGTAGAGGTGCTGGAAGAAGGTCTGGTGGTGGAAGAGGATCTGGAAGAGCATCTTCTAGTGCTCAATCTTCTACTGGGAGAGGTGCTCATTCTTCAAGGCCTTTCTCTGCCCCAAGGCAGTATGGTGCCTCAACTTCTAGTGCTCCTCCACCAACTGATGGCACACACACTTGATGGATGGCTTGGTTCAATGCTAGTAGAGGTGGCAGAAGGTGATGAAAACTCCAGTAACTTGTGCTGCTGCTACAATGTGCTTTATTTTGGTTTGATGCCACTACAGCAACTTGTGTTGATGATACATTGTAGCAATATTTTGGTTTGATGTCACTGCAAGCAACTTGTGCTGATGATACATTGTGCTTTATTTTGCTTTGATGACACATCAACAACTTGTGCTCATGCAACATGTGTATTATTTAGAGTTTGATGCCACTAAAGCAACTTGTGCTGATGCCAATGGATATCTTGATGGTTCTGTTGGGGATAACTTAATGGTTCATGGATTTATGCCACTTGGGTGGATAACTTGATGGTTCATAGATTGATGCCATTTGGGTGGAATAGTTGATGGTTTATGTTCATACGTTAATGTTATTGTTTTCCTATTTGGTCATGTGGATGAACCAACCTAAACCTAAGCAGATGGGTTTATGGTGCCTCGGGGTCGATGAAGCCACCTAAGCCTAACCATTAGGGTTTACGGTGACTC
>NW_021195985.1:0-1670 GCF_002162155.2 Triticum dicoccoides
GTTAGCCATAGAAGTAGAAGTAGTCGTTGGCGTGACAACTTCATGAAGACACGATGATGGAGATCATGATGATGGAGATCATGGTGTCATGCCGGTGACAAGATGATCATGGAGCCCCGAAGATGGAGATCAATGGAGCTATATGATATTGGCCATATCATGTCACTAATATATAATTGCATGTGATGTTTATTATGTTTATGCATCTTGTTTACTTAGAACGACGGTAGTAAATAAGATGATCCCTTACACAATTTCAAGAAGTGTTCTCCCCTAACTGTGCACCGTTGCTAAAGTTCGTCGCTTCGAAGCACCACGTGATGATCGAGTGTGATAGATCCTTACGTTCACATACAACGGGTGTAAGACAGATTTACACATGCAATACACTTAGGGTTAACTTGACGAGCCTAGCATGTACAGACATGGCCTCGGAACACGGAGACCGAAAGGTCGAACACGGGTCGTATGGAAGATACGATCAACATGAGAATGTTCACCGACGATGACTAGTCCGTCTCACGTGATGATCGGACACGGCCTAGTCGACTCGGATCGTGTATCACTTAGATGACTAGAGGGATGTCAAATCTGAGTGGGAGTTCATTATAATAATTTGATTAGATGAGCTTAATTATCATGGACTTAGTCTAAAAACCTTTGCAAATATGTCTTGTAGATCAAATGGCCAACGCTCATGTCAACATGAACTTCAACGCGTTCCTAGAGAAAACCAAGCTGAAAGATGATGGCAGCAACTATACGGACTGGGTCCGGAACCTGAGGATCATCCTCATTGCAGCCAAGAAAGCATATGTCCTAGATGAACCGCTAGGTGAAGCACCCATCCCACAGAACCAAGACGTTATGAACGTTTGGCAAACACGTTCTGATGATTACTCCCTCATTCAGTGCGGCATGCTTTACAGCTTAGAACCGGGGCTCCAAAAGCGTTTTGAGCATCACGGAGCATATGAGATGTTCGAGGAGCTGAAACTAGTTTTTCAAGCTCACGCCCGGGTCGAGAGATATGACGTCTCCGACAAGTTCTATAGTTGTAAGATGGAGGAAAATAGTTCTGTCAGTGAGCACATACTCAAGATGTCTGGGTTGCACAACTGTATGACCCAGCTGAATATTAACCTCCCTGATGAGGCGGTCATTGACAGAATCCTTCAGTCGCTCCCACCAAGCTACAAGAGCTTTGTGATGAACTACAATATGCAGGGGATGGAAAAGACCATTCCTGAAGTATTTTCTATGCTGAAGTCAGCAGAGGCTGAAATCAAGAAAGAACATCAAGTGTTGATGGTCAATAAGACCACTAAGTTCAAGAAGGGCAAGGGCAAGAAAAACTTCAAGAAGGACGGCAAGGATGTTGCCGCGCCCGGTAACCCAGTTACCGGGAAGAAGTCAAAGAATGGACCCAAGCCTGAGACTGAGTGCTTTTATTGCAAGGGGAAGGGTCACTGGAAGCGGAACTGCCCCAAATACTTAGCGGATAAGAAGGCCGGCAACACCAAAGGTATATTTGATATACATGTAATTGATGTGTACCTTACCAGCACTCGTAGTAACTCCTGGGTATTTGATACCGGTGTCGTTGCTCATATTTGTAACTCACAGCAGGAGCTGCGGAATAAGCGGAGACTGGCGAAGGACGAGGTGAC
>NW_021195986.1:0-1243 GCF_002162155.2 Triticum dicoccoides
GTGGACAATTACTCACTGTTTTGGGGCCCCGGAATGATTTCCACGATTAACGAACCCCCGGGTGCGCTTACGTGTCGGTTATGAACACTCACAGTTTTGGCCAATTCTAACGCGTTTTGTGGACTTTTAGTCACCGTTTTCTGGTCCTGAAGTGATTTCCATAGTTGTTGAACCCCAAGGCGCACTTACGTGTTAGTCATCAACACTCACGGTTTTGGATGATTCTGGCCTGTTTCATGGACTATTACTCACTGTTTTGGGGCCCCGGAGTGATTTCCACGGTTAACGAACTGCAGGGTGCATTTACGTGTCGGTCATCAACACTCGCAGTTTTGGCCGATTCTGGCCCGTTTCTTGGACTATTACTCTGTTTCTGGGTCCAAGCGTGATTTCCACGATTCACGAACCCCGTGGTGCGTTTACGTGTCGGTCAATGACACTCACAATTTTGGCCAATTTCTGGTCCGTTTTGTGTACTATTACTCACCGTTTTGGCGTCCCAGAGCGATTTCCACGATTTACAATCCCCGGGGTGCATTTGCGTCTCTGTCGCCAACACTCACAGTTTTGGCCAATTCTGACGCGATTCGTGGACAATTACTCATCATTTAGGGGTCCCGAAGCGATTCCATAGTGGTTGAACCCTAAGGTCCGTTTACGTGTCGGTCATCAACACTCACAGTTTTGGCCTATTCTGGCCCGTCTCATGGACTATTACTCACCATTTTGGGGCCCCGAAGTGATTTCCACGGTAGTTTGACCCCATGGTGCGCTTACGTGTCGATCATCGACAAGTGCACTTTGGGCCTATTTTGGCCCATTTCTTGCATTATTACTTACTTTTGGGGTCTCGGAGTGATTTCCACGATTGACGAACTTCGGGGTGCGTTTACGTGTCGGTCATAAACACTCACAATTTTGGCCAATTCTTGTCCGTTTTGTGCACTATTACTCACCGTTTGGGCGTCCCAGAGCGAGTTCCACGATTGACAATCCCTGGAGTGCGTTTGCGTGTCTGTCGTCAACACTCACAGTTTTGGCCAATTCTGACGCGATTCGTGGGCTATTACTCACCATTTAGGGTCCCAAAGCGATTTCCATAGTTGTTGAACCCCAAGGTGCGTTTAGGTGCCGGTCATCAACACTCACTGTTTTGGGGCCCCGGTGTGATTTCCACGATTGACGAACCGCGGGGTGCGTTTACATGTCGGTCATCAATACTAGTAGTTTTGGCCAATTCTGG
>NW_021195987.1:0-991 GCF_002162155.2 Triticum dicoccoides
AAGATCCACCGTGTGCCTCACAGCCTTGATGTCATGCATATCACGAAGAACGTGTGCGAGAGTCTGCTTGGTACCCTGCTCAACATGCCAGAGAGGACCAAAGATGGGCCGAAAGCAAGGGCAGACTTGAAATCAATGGGCATCAGGCAGGAGCTTCACGCTATATATGATGATGATGATGATGATGATGATGATGAGGCGAAGCAGGACACAGAAAGTCATCGCAAAGGCAAAAAGGCCAAGAAGACCGGAAATGACTACCCTCCCGCGTGCTTCACTCTAAGTCAGGAGGAGATCGAGCAGTTTTTCACCTGCCTCCTAGGAGTAAAACTTCCTTACGGTTACGCGGGGAAGATAAGCAGATACCTAGACCCAGCGAAGCAGAAGTTCAGCGGGATGAAGTCTCACGACTGTCACGTGCTGATGACGCAGATACTTCTAGTTGCAATCCGTGGGATCATGGACGCGCACGTCCGTGAAACGCTATTTGGCCTATTCAACTTCTTCGACGTCATCTCTCAGAAGTCGATTGGCGTGAGGCAACTCAGAAGGCTACAGGAAGAGATCGTGGTGATACTATGCGAGCTTGAGATGTACTTCCCGCCCGCATTCTTCGACGTTATGGTGCATCTACTGGTCCATATAGTGGAGGATATCATCCAACTCGGGCCGACGTTCCTGCACAGCATGATGCCGTTCGAAAGGATGAATGGTGTCATCAAAGGATACGTTCGCAACATGTCACGTCCAGAAGGAAGCATAGCCAGGGGCTTTCTGACCGAAGAGTGCATCTCCTACTGCACGAATTATCTAGGCATCGAGAACCCCGTTGGTCTGCCCGTCAACAGGCACCTCGGCAGGCTCGCTGGATGGGGTCACCGTGAGGGTCGCCGCGAAATGCATGTCGACTTCGAGGGTCGACTCGCCGACTTTGAAAGAGCAAACCTAGTCGCGCTACAACACATAGACGTGGTCGATCCTTGGTTGGTAG
>NW_021195988.1:0-1005 GCF_002162155.2 Triticum dicoccoides
CGTCCGTGAGGGGGGGCCACAACCCAGAGACGCGTGCCGCCTCTTCGGACATGCCACAACACCACCCCGCATGTATGAGGGCCCGGTACGACGCTCCGGTGGCATTGCTACCCCCCCAGGGCCCCCGTCCCGGCTAACCCTGTAGCGTTTGACCACGGGATCTAGCCCTTTGACTTTGCACGGACGGGCTTTGACCAGTGGACCTCTCCACCCGGTTGTGTTAGGTCGGCCCAGAGGAACACTTTGGAGCAACATCCGGGCCAAACCCACAGCTACATCCACTCCGTGTAGACCCGACGCGTCCGTTTCCCCCCTCCAGGTGCCGGTGGCGGCGGCGTCCGTGAGGGGGGGGGCACACCCCGGAGACGCGTGCTGGGCGTTTGCAACCGCCTCAACACTTCCAGATTTGTGAGAGGCCGCCTACGCAAGATTTGACGGTATGCTAGCCCCCGGAGGCCGCCGGCCACAATCGTAGACGTGCGAAGAGCAATCCGCGTAGAGGGAAGTGTTCAGATACTTCTCCATCACAAAAAATTATGAAAAATTACCATCAGTCCTATAGCACATGTGCCCACGTTGTGTAAAAAACTCATGATTTTATCGCACTCCAAGTATTTAATAATATTCACGCTGCATCGTTACCGCAGAACGTCTACTACCGTTTCATTGCCGTCCGTGAGGGGGGCCACAACCCGGAGACGCGTGCCGCCTCTTCGGACATGCCACAACACCACCCCGCATGTATGACGGCCCGGTACGACGCTCCGGTGGAATTGCTACCCCCCAGGGCCCCCGTCCCGGCTAACCCTGTAGCGTTTGACCACGGGATCTAGCCCTTTGACTTTGCACGGACGGGCTTTGACCAGTGGACCTCTCCACCCGGTTGTGTTAGGTCGGCCCAGAGGAACACTTTGGAGCAACATCCGGGCCAAACCCACAGCTACATCCACTCCGTGTAGACCCGACGCGTCCGTTTCCCCCCTCCAGGTGCCGGCGGCGGCGGCG
>NW_021195989.1:0-1337 GCF_002162155.2 Triticum dicoccoides
AACATCCTCTTCCTCTCCGCGATGTCCTCCTTGTAGTCCTTCCACCATTGCAATTGGTCTTGATCCATGTCCTTCTTGGACATCATCATGTGCTCTTTCTCTTCCACCATGAGTTCTTTCCATACCTTTGCCTCTTTGAGCTTGATCATCCTCTCCTCCAACTCGGCCTTGCGCTTTGCTTCTTCACGTTTTGCTTCAACTTGTGCAAGCTTGACCTCTTTCTTCTTCTCGGTGATAAGAAGCTTCATCTCCAATGTCTTCGTTGTCAATTCCTCTCTTGCCTTTATCATGTGGTCCATCTTCTCCCTTAGGCTTGACGCCTCTTCTTCCATCTTCACCCTTAGCTTGCCCTTCTTGTTTCCCTCGGGCTTGCCCACGTTCCTCTCCTCCTCATCTTCACTATCGTCCATCCTTAGCATTGCCGACTTCTTGGGTGCGGTCTCTTGATCCCTCAACTTCCATTTGTCAAAGGTTTGAAGAATTGACCAAACATGCTTAAATGGGAATGGCTTGCCCTTGGAAGCGGCCATCTCCTTGTACCTCAAGCCGGCAATTGTCTCCTATCAACCACACATAAATCACATAAGAACCCACCAATAGCATAGTGCACACACATAATCAAAAAAGTGAAGAAATATGTACTTACATAGTCACTCTCCACGGTTCCACTAGGTGGTGCATCCCTCACTTGGTCCATGGCCGCACTCCAACGAGAACAAGCGGGCTTGATCAACTCCCAACGGCCTTGAAGCGACCGGAATGTGCGATGGATGAACCCACTATTCTTCGGCTTGATCCTACAATAGACGTCCTCGATCCTTTGCCAATAGAGTTTACCGGTTTGATCGGTGCCGGTGGTAGCATCCATTCCCACAGCTGCCCAAGCACAAACCAAGAGGACATCTTCCGCCTCGGTGTAGTTTGTCGACCGAGCGTGTGGGCGGGAAGCGGCGGTGAATGCCTCCACCCCTATCTCGGCCACCTCCTCCTTGTCATCCCCTTCATCCTCCTCATCTTCCTCCTTTTCCTCCAAGTCGTCTCCAACCCTAAAGGGGTCTAGAGGCGGAGCTCCGAGGTCCACCTCCGCGTTTTGGAGGAGGTCCATGAATGAGGATGGGGTTGCCATTTCCTCGAGCACCTCGTGCGCGGCGGGAGAAGGTTCGGCGACGGTGGCGGGCGGGGGCGCGGACGCGGCAGGGGGCTTCTTCCGCGGCTTCTTCACGGCCGGGGACGAGCCGACGACCTTGGCGGCCCCTCGAGGCCCACGGCCGGCCGCCTTCGGGCGGATCTTCTTGGGGGCGGGCGCCGGGGCCGTGGCGTGGGCAGGCGCTGGGGCG
>NW_021195990.1:0-1129 GCF_002162155.2 Triticum dicoccoides
CTGATTTGCCGTTTCATGAAGTATCCCTTCATGCCCTTGCCCTTCTTGAAACTAGTGGTTTCACCAACCATCAACAATTGATGCTCCTTCTTGATTTCTACTTTCGCGGTGTCAAACATCGCGAATACCTCAAGGATCATCATATCTATCCCTGATATGTTATAGTTCATCACGAAGCTCTAACAGCTTGGTGGCAATGACTTTGGAGAACCATCACTGTCTTATCTGGAAGATCAACTCCCACTCGATTCAAATGATTGTTGTACTCAGACAATCTGAGCACAAGCTCAACAATTGAGCTTTTCTCCTTAGTTTGCAGGTTAAGAAAGTCATCGGAGGTCTTATACCTCTTGACATGGGCACGAGCCTGAAATCCCAATTTCAGCCCTCAAAACATCTCATATGTTTCGCGACGTTTCAAAAATGTCTTTGGTGCCTCAACTCTAAACCGTTTAGCTGAACTATCACGTAGTTATCAAAACGTGTATGTCAGATGTTCGCAACAACCACAGACAACGTTCGAGGTTCAGCACACTGAGCGGTGCATTAAGGACATAAGCCTTCTATGAAGCAATGAGGACAATCCTCAGTTTACGGACCTAGTCCGCATAATTGCTACTATCAACTTTCAACTAATTTTTCTCTAGGAACATATCTAAACAGTAGAACTATAGCGTGAGCTACGACATAATTTGCAAAATCCTTTTGACTATGTTCAGGATAATTAAGTTCATCTTATGAACTCCCACTTAGATAGACATCCCTCTAGTCATCTAAGTGATTACATGATCCGAGTCAAACTAGGCCATGTCCGATCATCACGTGAGACGGACTAGTCATCATCGGTGAACATCTTCATGTTGATCGTATCTTCTATACGACTCATGCTCGACCTTTCGGTCTCCGTGTTCCGAGGCCATGTCTGTACATGCTAGGCTCGTCAAGTTAACCCTAAGTGTTTCGCGTGTGTAAATCTGTCTTACACCCGTTGTATGTGAACGTTAGAATCTAACACCCGATCATCACGTGGTGCTTCGAAACACGAACTGTCGCAACGGTGCACAGTTAGGGGAGAACACTTCTTGAAATTGTTGTAAGGGATCATCTTATTTACTACCGTCATTCTAAG
>NW_021195991.1:0-1211 GCF_002162155.2 Triticum dicoccoides
CGCGGCGGCGATGCACAAGGGCGGCGGCGCGGGTGAGAGGCGCGGGGTGAGGCGCGGCTTGGGTGGTGCGGCGGCGCGGCGTGGGTGTGGCGGCGCGGCGTGGGGCGGCGGAGAGGAGAGGAGAGGTGTTGGTTTGATGTGTTTAGAGGGGGGGGTGCTTGGGTATTTATATTGGGGAGGGGAGGGTTTTGCTTGGGGTAGGGGACAAGAAATAGACTAGGATTAGGAAACAAAAGGAAAAGATCTAGAAATAGATACGGAATAAACGAACATAGGACAAGAGTCCTACTAAGACTAGGAAAACAAGAAGCGGCGGCTCCCTGGTGCACGCGCGCTATGGCCTCTTGGCCGGCCGGCGGCTAGTGGCTTGGGCCTTTGGCCCAAGGCGCTGCGGATTTTTTTTTAAACGGTCTCGCGCGCAGAAAAATAAATAAAAGAAAATCTAAACGAACTCCAAAATTTAATAAAGTAAATTTTCCCCGACTCCTAAAAATGAGCCGAACAAAATGAACTTTTCTCCGGACCTAAAATAAAATTTTCAAAAACGCGCATTTTCCCTATCCGAATAAAATGCAAATAAAACTCCGGCAAACAAAATTTATCTATTTATTAAATCTTCATTTTCCTAAATTTGGGAAAGTCATATTATTCCCTCTCTTATATTTTTGATAACGGAAAATAATTGAAGATGAAATAAATAAATCAAATGATCCTCTTTTCAATTCGAGAAAACTCTCAAATATGAAAATAACAAAATCTCCAACTCTCTCCAAGGGTCCTTGAGTTGCGTGAAATTTCTAGGATCGACCAAAATGCAAGAAAATAAAATATGCATGATGATCTATTCCAAATTGAAAATAAATTCAAAAGGGCTTTGAATTTAATTCTTTGAAACTCCCAACTCATATTTCATATAATTTGAAGAAGTCATTTTATCTTCTCTCGTGAAAATCATTGAGTCGCATAAAGTTTCAGAATTGGGATATTTCCAAATGAAATTCAAATATTCTCAACACCCCTTGTCATTTAAATAAATGGAAGAAGTCATGTCATCTTCTCTCCGGGGTTTTGTGATGAAAAGAATTTGAATTCACGAAGATCAGAAAACCAATATGAAAGTTTGGGAAAGTCCTTTTATTCCCTCTCATTTAACTTTCAAAAAGTTTCGAATTCACTCACTTTCAGTCAATCAATCAAGCAATCAATCAAAT
>NW_021195992.1:0-1289 GCF_002162155.2 Triticum dicoccoides
GCAAAAACATAAAATGAGCAAACGTGAGTACAAATGTACCCAGCAAGACTTACATCAGAACTAACTACATATGCATCATTATCAACAAAGGGGATGGTGGGGTTTAACTGCAGCAAGCCAGCTTTGACTCGGTGGCTATCCTAAACTATGACTGCAAGCGACTCTTTTGAGGTGGCGCACACGAGTCCACATATTCACCATATCAATACACCACTATGGATCCGCTCCCGTCTCCCTGCGAGAACGCCATCCATAGCACTCACGCTTATCTTGCGCATTTTAAAGTATCCACTTTCACTTGTCTATGAACTGATATAAGCAACCCAGAAGTCCTTTTCCGCGGACACGGCTATTCGAATAGATGATGTTAACCCTGCAGGGGTGTACTTCTTCATACATGTTTCCACCACTTAGCGTCTGCACACGACATGTGCTCGGCAGACTTCAAGCGAAAGCCGACGTGGGTGTAGACCACGACCTACCTAAACACTCAAGTCTCTAGTCCAGGTTTAGCGCCTATTCGGGTTCCATCCATGAGGAGATCCGGCCGGAGTTTCGCTCACAGCCCCAAACGATGTGAACATGGTTCCCGAGATACCAAACGGGCATCCGGTACACCGTGTCACGTACCTACCGCATCACAGCCCACCCCTACGGTCAGCGCTGTCCACGGCCTCCAGTAAGCTACAAACACCAGAAACTACTTGCAACTCCTGGACAGAGGACTAGGGTGAATAAGAAGTCGAGCGGGGTCATATTTCAGGGCCCAATGTATGGTAGTAGCTGAATCATGGATCACAAACATAGAACTCAGTTCCTAAGGACGGCTTCAATGAGACAACCCACCATGTACTCCTACATGGCCTCTCACCGCTACCTTTACCAAATCGTGTTCACCACTTAGCTCACACACAGTAGGACATGTTCACACGCCTCTGATTCATCCCCGATGAATCAGACCTGACTCAACTCTAAGCAGTAGCAGGCATGACAAACAAACATGAATGAGTAGGCACAACAGGGCTCAAACAACTCCTACTCATGCTAGTGGGTTTCATCTATTTACTGTGGCAATGACAGGTCATGCAAAGGATAAAGGGGTTCAGCTACCGCAGCAGGTAACAGATGAATCGATGTTGTCCTAATGCAGTAAAAGAGAGCAGGAGCGAGAGAGTAGGATTGTATCGGAATGAACAAGGGGGTTTTGCTTGCCTGGCACTTCTGAAGATAACATTGAGTCTTCATCAGTGTCAACGATCACATCATCGGTATCACGTCTATCGAGAGGG
>NW_021195993.1:0-1708 GCF_002162155.2 Triticum dicoccoides
TATTTAATAATATTCACGCTATCGTTACCGCAGAACGTCTACTACCGTTTCATTGCCGTCCGTGAGGGGGGGCCACAACCCGGAGACGCGTGCCGCCTCTTTGGACATGCCACAACACCATCCCGCATGTATGAGGGCCGGTACGACGCTCCGGTGGCATTGCTACCCCCCAGGGCCCCCGTCCCGGCTAACCCTGTAGCGTTTGACCACGGGATCTAGCCCTTTGACTTTGCACGGACGGGCTTTGACCAGTGGACCTCTCCACCCGGTTGTGTTAGGTCGGCCCAGAGAAACACTTTGGAGCAACATCCGGGCCAAACCCACAGCTACATCCACTCCGTGTAGACCCGACGCGTCCGTTTCCCCCCTCCAGGTGCCGGCGGCGGCGGCGTCCGTGAGGGGGGGGCACACCCCGGAGACGCGTGCTGGGCGTTTGCAACCACCTCAACACTTCTAGATTTGTGAGAGGCCGCCTACGCAAGATTTGACGGTATGCTAGCCCACGGAGGCCGCCGGCCACAGTTGTAGACGTGCGAAGAGCAATCCGCGTAGAGGGAAGTGTTCAGATACTTCTCCATCACAAAAAATTATGAAAAATTACCATCAGTCCTATAGCACATGTGCCCACGTTGTGTAAAAAACTCATGATTTTATCGCGCTCCAAGTATTTAATAATATTCACGCTGCATCGTTACCGCAGAACGTCTACTACCGTTTCATTGCCGTCCGTGAGGGGGGGGCACAACCCGGAGACGCGTGCCGCCTCTTCGGACATGCCACAACACCACCCCGCATGTATGAGGGCCCGGTACGACGCTCCGGTGGCATTGCTACCCCCCCAGGGCCCCCGTCCCGGCTAACCCTGTAGCATTTGACCACGGGATCTAGCCCTTTGACTTTGCACGGACGGGCTTTGACCAGTGGACCTCTCCACCCGGTTGTGTTAGGTCGGCCCAGAGGAACACTTTGGAGCAACATCCAGGCCAAACCCACAGCTACATCCACTCCGTGTAGACCCGACGCGTCCGTTTCCCCCCTCCAGGTGCCGGCGGCGGCGGCGTCCGTGAGGGGGGGGGGCACACCCCGGAGACGCGTGCTGGGCGTTTGCAACCGCCTCAACACTTCCAGATTTGTGAGAGGCCGCCTACGCAAGATTTGATGGTATGCTAGCCCCCGGAGGCCGCCGGCCACAGTCGTAGACGTGCGAAGAGCAATCTGCGTAGAGGGAAGTGTTCAGATACTTCTCCATCACAAAAAATTATGAAAAATTACCATCAGTCCTATTGCACATGTGCCCACGTTGTGTAAAAAACTCATGATTTTATCGCGCTCCAAGTATTTAATAATATTCACGCTGCATCGTTACCGCAGAACGTCTACTACCGTTTCATTGCCGTCCGTGAGGGGGGCCACAACCCGGAGACGCGTGCCGCCTCTTCGGACATGCCACAACACCACCCCGCATGTATGAGGGCCCGGTAGGACGCTCCGGTGGCATTGCTACCCCCCAGGGCCCCCGTCCCGGCTAACCCTGTAGCGTTTGACCACGGGATCTAGCCCTTTGACTTTGCACGGACGGGCTTTGACCAGTGGACCTCTCCACCCGGTTGTGTTAGGTCGGCCCAGAGGAACACTTTGGAGCAACATCCGGGCCAAACCCACAGCTACATCCACTCCGTGTAGACCCGACGCGTCCGTTTCCCCCCTC
>NW_021195994.1:0-2373 GCF_002162155.2 Triticum dicoccoides
AACAGTGATAACCCAAGTGTAGGGGATCGCAACAGCTTTCGAGGGTAGAATATTCAACCCAAATTTATTTATTCAACACAAGGAGAGCCAAAAAATATTCTTAAGTATTAGCAGCTGATTTGTCAATTCAACCACACCTGGATAACTTAGTATCTGCAGCAAAGTATTTAATAGCAAAGTAGTATGATAGTAATGGTAACAGTGAAAAAGTAAAGATAGCAGTTTTGTAGTAGTTGTAACAGTAACAACGGAAAAATAAATAAGCGAAACACAAGATGTGAAAAGCTCGTAGGCATTGGATCACTTATGTCGGATGCGATTCCTCGTGTAATGGCTATAACATAGGGTGATACAGAACTAGCTCCAGTTCATCAATGTAATGTAGGCATGTATTTCGAATATAGTCATACGTGCTTATGAAAAAGAACTTGCATGACATCTTTTCTCCTACCCTCCCGTGGCAGCGGGGTCCTAGTGGAAACTAAGGGATATTAAAGCCTTCTTTTAATAGAGAACCGGATCAAAGCATTAACACATAGTGAATACATGAACTCCTCAAACTACGGTCATCACCGAGTAGTATCCCGATTATTGTCACTTCAGGGTTGTCGGATCATAACACATAATAGATGACTACTTGCAAGATAGGATCAACAACACACATATATTCATGAAAACATAATAGGTTCAGATCTGAAATCATGGCACTCGGGCCCTAGTGAAAAGCATTAAGCATAGCAAAGTCATAGCAATATCAATCTCAGAACATAGTGGATACTAGGGATCAAATCCTAACAAAACTAACTTGATTACATGGTAAATCTCATCCAACACATCACCGTCCAGCAAGCCTACGATAAAATTACTCACGCACTGCGGTGAACATCATGAAATTGGTGATGTAGGATGGTTGATGATGACGACAGCGATGAATCCCCCTCTCCGGAGCCCCGAACGAACTCTAGATCAGCCCTCTCGAGAGAGATTAGGGCTTGGCGGCGGCTCCGTATCGTAAAACGCGATGAAACTTTCTCTCTAATTTTTTTCTTCGTGAAATGGAATATATGGAGTTGGAGTTGAGGTCGGTGGAGCCTCAGGGCACGCCCCCACCCTCAGACAGGGTGTGGGCCCCTGGTCCTGATTCTTTCGCCAGTATTTTTTATATTTTCCAAAACTCATCTCCGTGGATTTTCAGGTCATTTTGAGAACTTTTGTTTTCTGGACAATAAACAACATCAGTCCGGGTTAGTTTCATTCAAATCATGCAAGTTAGAGTCCAAAACAAGGGCAAAAATGTTTGAAAAAGTAGATACATTGGAGACGTATCAACTCCCCCAAGCTTAAACCTTTGCTTGTCCTCAAGCAATTCAGTTGATAAACTGAAAGTGATAAAGAAAAACTTTTACAAACTCTGTTTGCTCTTGTTGTTGTAAACATGTAAAGCCAGCATTCAAGTTTTCAGCAAGTATTATGAACTAACCATACTCATAATAACACTTAGGTCTCACAATTACTCATATCAATGGCATAATCAACTAGCGAGTCATAATAATAAAACTCGGATGACAACACTTTCTCAAAACAATCATAATATGATATAACAAAATGGTATCTCGCTAGCCCTTTCTGAGACCGCAAAACATAAATGCAGAGCACCTTTAAAGACCAAGGACTGACTAGACATTGTAATTCATGATAAAAGAGATTCAGTCAAGTCATACCCAATATAAACCAATAATAATGAATGCAAATGACAGTGTGCTCTCTAGTGGGTGCTTTTTAATAAGAAGGGATGCCGACTCAACATAAAAGTAAATAGATAGGCCCTTCGCAGAGGGAAGCATGGATTTGTAAAGATGCTAGAGCTCGATTTTAAAATAAAGAGGAATAACATTTTGAGTGGCATACTTTCACTGTCAACGCAACAACTATGATATGGCTATATCTTCCATACTATATGCATTATAGACAGTTCCCAAACAGAATGGTAAAAGTCTATACTCCCCCACCACCAACAAGCATCAATCCTTGGCTTGCTCGAAACAACGAGTGCCTCCAACTAACAACAGCCCTGGGGGAGTTTTGTTTAATTATATTGATTTGCTTTGTGTTGGAAATATGCCCTAGAGGCAATAATAAATTGATTATTATTATATTTCCTTGTTCATGATAATCGTTTATTATCCATGCTAGAATTGTATTGATAGGAAACTCAGATACATGTGTGGATACATAGACAACACCATGTCCCTAGTAAGCCTCTAGTTGACTAGCTCGTTAATCAATAGATGGTTACGGTTTCCTGACCATGGACATTGGATGTCGTTGATAACGGGATCACATCATTAGGAGAATGATGTGATGGACAAGACC
>NW_021195995.1:0-2781 GCF_002162155.2 Triticum dicoccoides
AGGTTGCACCAGCAGGAGGGCATTATGGATGGATGAACTATTTCCTCTCTTGTAAAAAAAATTATTCCCTCTCGGTGTATATTGATATAGATGGACTATTTCGATGGTGTGCATGTCTTTGGAACAGAGTAGTAGCATGGGTCCGCTTGACTATAAGGAACTATTTATCCGCATATATAGCTTTCTCTGCTACTCCTTCCAGTGATCGGTATGCAGTGCATGTGTCCGTAGACATGACAGCTTGTCCATGGAAGTTCAACTACGACGACCATCACGTTTCATCTCGCGATTCCCGCGACGCCTCTCCAACCCGCGGCACCACGCCCCCCAACGTGCGCCTCACCCCTCTCGACCGCACCGCCCCTCTGCCTTTGTGTGCATGACATGTGGGCCACCTAAAATGCGGCGAGCATCAAGTTTCTACCACAGCCACCCGCGATTCCCACGACGCCGCTCGAACCCATAAAACCACATGTCCCCCGACCTGCGGCTCACCCCTCTTGGCCCCACTACCCCTCTGCCTACGGGAGCATTACATGTGGACCAGTCACCTATCGGGTCCACATGTTATTGACTCAAAGGTAGGTGTAGTAAGGCGCTGAAGCTTAGTCCCGACGGCCCTGAGAGGGAAATGTAACTCCTGTGCTAGGGCTTGTGGTGCTCCCGCAGCACGAACTTGTGCCAAACTTGAGATTTGTTTCTTTACTATACATGCACGCAACGATTTAATGGACATTGTAATCTCAACATGTGATGGGGAGCTCTAAATTTGAATTTGAAACTTATAAAACGAAAAGATTCAAAACAAATAAACTGGGAGAGAGGGAGTATATCGTAGGGCGTGTCCCATACAAAATAAGTCCCCTGGTTTGTCACCGCGAAGGTGCGGTTAGAAAGGAGCACAGCGTCTTCCTACTCGTACGGCAACAAATCGGCCGCAGACAGCATGGTCCGCCTTTGACCGCCATGTGCAAGGTTCGTGCTATCTTATTCAATCTCACCATGGTTCCATCATACCAATTCATGCGGTGGCCCGTTGCATGGTTGATCCCAATGTTGGACAAAGGTTCTACGGGAACGGTGTCACCGTTGTAAATGTTGTGCAAATTGATGTTGGTACCCTCCCGTACATATGCAAGCCAATCTCCACTCGCACCGAGCCTAACCTGTGAACAATGGGCAGGGGGAGAATTAGGAAATGGACACGAAAGTAGTCTTTAGAATGCATTTACTACGTGATCAAACTCATCTTACCTGCTCATCGGAGGAAATCCGAGTGCCCCTCAACGTCGGCATATCAAGGGGCGTCAACTTGCAACTACGGCCATGCCACGCTGGAGAGACCCCCAAGGAAACATCCTTGTGTGTTCCATGGAACATCAAGATGCATTTGTATGAGTAGTTTATCTTGTGAGAGAAAAGGATGAACGAGGGAAGGCCTCTAGAGATAGAGATGGACACTACTACTACCAATGTGTTGTCCCGTGCGTTGCAATGGATCAAAAGTAGTAGAATAATACTTGTTCACGTGCTTGAAATATAAACACTCTAGTTTTGATATACATGTGTCAGCAGACATGACAGCTTGTCCATGGAAGTTGAACCACGGCGACCATCACGTTTCTTGTTTCTACCACTGCCACACCCACACGCGACTCCCACGACGCCGCTCCAACCCACGGCACGACGTCCCCTGATGTGGACATGGATCCTCTAACGTGGCTATCACTGCCTTGCCCTGCCTTTCCTTTGCTGACAGGTGGGACCCACGCTTATGGGTCCCACATGTTAGTGACAGAATGGTAGGATTGTTCGCGTCAGGGGATCCTCATCCCCCCGACGTGCCCCTCATCCCTCTCGGCCCCACCGTTCCTCTGCCTTTGTGTGCATGACATGCGGGCCAGCTGAACTGCGGCGACCATCAACTTTCTACCACAGACACACCCGATTGGACGCGGTTTGCCTGCTCCGCTACTGTGCTCCGATCCGTACTCCCGCCCCATCAAATTTTCATCCAGCGGTTGTGACACATTTCGTCCCGGCCATCAATCCTCAGCTGGAGTACTTATGTACTACAGGTAGTACCCACCGGTGTGGCCATCTACGCCTCGTAACGCCCCGACGCCCAGCTGTGGCACCCTCGCCACGGCCACGCCACCACCATCCGGTTCATCTTGAACGAGTGAGTCGCGAACCACACCACCACCATGAGAATGACATGTGGGTCAGCAGCATTTAAGGTCCGCATGTCATTGACTCATAGGTCGGGCACTAAGCCACTGAAGTTCGGTCCCGTGGGCCCCGAGAGGGAAATGTAACTCCTGCGGCAGGCCTTGTGGTGCTCCCGCGGTACGAGCTCGTGCCAAAACTGGAATTTGTTTCTTACTACTACCAACTAGTACTAGTAAGGTACACGTGCATTGCACGCATGAGATTCTGGTGGTTTGTGCATTATGCTTCTACATGTGGAGCTTTCTGGATTCTAACATGTGGCAAAATCTGGTGGAATGTAAGGTTAGGCAAGTTTGATTAACTTAGGTGAGTGTTTGGTTCAAGCCACACCTTAGGCAAGCCACACTAAGGCCCCACATGACATACACACAAAAAATGTGGCAAGATTCCCTTAGGCTTGCCAACTTGTGGCTCTCATTTTGAAGAACTAATAACTTTGCCTAAGCTTAGTTGTGGCAAAGTTAGTCATGAATTAAGTTCAACCATGGAGTCTTCTAGATTATACATGTGGCAGAATCTGGTGGATGATATCCAACGGCCAGTAGTGCT
>NW_021195996.1:0-1418 GCF_002162155.2 Triticum dicoccoides
ACGAATAGGACAACATTACGAGCATCGTTGGTACTGATTTGATTTGACGATAGCCCACACTCAAATCAAAGGATTGATAAGACAATAGGTCCAGCAACTGATCACAAGGACCAATCGATGAAGATATCATCTTTCTTCAACACACACTACACAAGAATATCCCTTTGGAACGAACTAAGTCAGACAAGCTTTTATCTTCCAACTCTCCAAGTTGTTGTCCAGCTTAACCAACTAGCTCAGGGATATCTAACACCGATTCTTGGAAAGAAGGTGGTTCATAAGAAACCAACTTGATCACGAGCTCAACATAACAGTCAGGTGACAGCCTGGTGATACTTTCGAGAAGATATTCAGAAAATCACGAACCACCGGTATGTTACTAAGCTCGAGAACAATCTTGCTTTTCAGGGCAAGACGATATGATCAATAGAGCAAGGATTTGAAATAATCCTAACTCATCGATCGAGGAGTGAACCAGGAGAATTGACTAGGTAGCACGATCAATCTTAGAATGATGATTCAATAACCAACACACTAAGAATGAAATTATTGTCCTTTAACTACCAAGCAACAAGGTTGCTAGGAGTATTGAATTCACACATCACGATTCACTTGTCGGCATTCCGGTTGCGGCAACACGGAACCGAGGGATGAATAATGATGGCGAGAAGTATCACTACATCAAGAATTCACAAGAGCCGGTGCAATCCTCATGAAAATCCTGACCTAAAGACGGTAATACTTCAAGGTAGAACAGAATCAAAAGCTGGGCTGGCATTTTGATCTGCGGAGTACAATTGCTTTGACCCAATCCTAGATATGGATGAGATTCTGGAGTTTGTTTCTCCTATTCATTCTGAAATAGAATGGCTTGACGGACCACAAGAGTAATAGGCATCGATAAACGAACACACGCATACTCTTGACTATCAATTGATAGACGAAGGTCAGTAGACAACTAAAGAGGGACAACTCAAAGGAACATATAACTTTCTGAGTTGTGGATACATGGGTTGGTATGCCGAACAAAGTTCAACATAATTCTTCCGGATAACCCATGCAGAAAGGTTGAACTGGCAGAGTCACAATATAGCATGGAGAACTCATAGAGGGCCTGTTGTGATCTTTTGATCCAACAAACTTCTGCCATAATGGTTCATGGTATTTGGAAGAACGATATACCACGGACCTCGAGGACTATCGCAAAGGTTACTAATATACTAAAAGAACTAGCAACACTATCAACATGATGTAAGTAGGGTGAATATCGGGTTTAAGAACCCAGGAATAGAATACCTAATAACTAAATGGCATCACGGGATGCTTTCGATAATGACGGCCAGAATCATCACACTGGAACATAAATCATGGCTAGACTACTAGATGATCCCCTGAGACACCTAGGGTCATAATAATAA
>NW_021195997.1:0-1658 GCF_002162155.2 Triticum dicoccoides
TATTTTTGTGAAGTTTCTCCATTCTTTTCCGTCAATGTTCTTACCCGGGGGTTCTCAAGAAGATGTTCTACTAGTTCGTCATTCCTCATTCCTTTCTCTTCTCCGGTGGATTCAAGTCAAGTTTTGTTGATCATACCTTTTTTTCCTCATTTCAATGTCTTCTCATACCGGTGCACCTCATTATCATTCTACTTCTCGCTATTTGTTATTCCGGAGTGCTCAAGATATCTCGAAGATTCGTGTTTCCACTCTGCATTCGTTCAAGCTCTTTCGAGATTGGTATCTCATTCAAGTCATTTAATTCAACCGGTGCAACATCTCTTTTAAATCTTTTCAACGGTGTTCTTTTGATTGGGTCCTAACCCACAGGTCTTTTTCCAGGATCTTACCTGACTCTTCTTATTTTCCCGGCGTTACTCTCAAATTCTTTTCCAAGTTTGACGTAAGGATGAGTTATCATCAGTCAAATACTTTTCTCCAAGATCTTTCAAATTCTTTTTATAGTTGGCTCAACCTCTTCGCTTTTGATTCTTCCGATGTGCCTCAATAATTCTTGGTGGTGTTTCTCGTTGTCATTCTCATTATTTGAAGACCGAAGAAGAGTTTCTCTTTAATCTTGCTCTATTCTCTTCAAGATTCATGGTGCTAGCTTGTTGCCATTCTCTCATATTTGTTTTTGATTGTGAGAATCTTTTTCACCCATCAGAAGATATTCAAGAGTCTTCTCAGTTTGTCATCCGGAGTCCATCAATTCAGGTTTATTCATTCTCAGCTGTCAGTTATCATTCTCCTATCTTGCCGGTGCATCAATCGAATATCCTCTAATCAGTTCTTGATCTCTTCGTTCTCATGTATCTAAATACCCTAAAGTATCTTCATTCATTTTGCAATTCTTCCCGGGGACTTGTGCATTTGCTACGTTCAATTTCAATTCTTACGGTGGTTCGTTCAAGAGTTCTCTTTCTTTGTTATCATATCAATTCATTCGTTCTTTCCAAATCCTACCGGTGGTTCGTTGAAGACCTTCTCAAGTTTACGCCATATCTCTCTTAATCATTTCTACAAGAATAAGTAGTATGCCAAATCCGTTGCTTGTCATCAATTTAATTGGTGAAGGATAGACATAACATAATTCTTATTCTTGTTTCATCAAGTTTATTCAATTTCTTTTCCGGAGTGGTTCATCGTATCACATTCTCAGTTCGAGTTGCGCATCTTTTCTTTCCCGGAGTTCCAAGATCTAATTATCATTCCAAAGATCTATCTAACCATTGCAAGGGTTCAACTTGTGTTTTCAACTTCTCCTTCATTTCGTTTTGATCATCTTTTTGTTACCGAAGTTCTTCATGGAAGTTCTACATGATGGTTCATCAAGGATTTATATTTCTTCTCGAAGTGTTCATCGAGATTCTTTTCTAAGAAACTCAAGCATTCTTCATCTTGCTATCCGGAGTGCAATTTCTTTCTACCGTATCTTTGGAGGTGGTATTATGTCCTTCTTGATAATTCCCCTTCGTTGCTTCGTGAGTCACAAGTTATCAAGAATGAGATATTTTAAATCCATCAATCTCTTCTTTGGAATTATCTTGGGTTATATTTCACCTAAAGCTTTCCCCTAAGGAGTAATGCTATTAATGGGGATAATATTTGACCCAAGT
>NW_021195998.1:0-4312 GCF_002162155.2 Triticum dicoccoides
TCTGGGGACCCCCATTCCCAGAATGCCGACAATGGTGGAATCTGCAAGATGCAAATTTAAAGAACAATCATCAAATCCACAGAAACCCAGCACATCACACAAAGTTTTTGGAATCGTGGAAACACTAGCACCCAAATCACATAAAGTATAGCATTCATAATCTTTAATCTTAATTTCAATAGTAGGTTCCCACTCATCATAAAGTTTTCTAGGGATAGAAACTTCTAGTTGAAGCTTTTCTTCATAGGATTGCATTAAAGTGTCAACAATATGTTTAGTAAAAGCTTTATTTTGATTGTAAGCATGAGGAGAATTTAACATGGATTGCAACAAGGAAATACAATCTATCAAAGAGCAATTATCATAATTAAATTCCTTGAAATCCAAAATAGTGGGTTCATTGATATGTAAAGGTTTTGACCTCTTCAATCCCACTTTTATTAATTTTTGCATCAAGATCTAAAAACTCTAAATCATTGGGACGCCTTTTAACTAAAGTTGACTCATCTCCAGTCCCATCTTCGTCAAGATTCATATTGGAAAACAAAGATTTAATAGGAGTCACATCAATTACTTTTACATCTTCATCATTATTATCATGCAAACTAGAAGAACACGCTTTTACAAAGCAATCCTTTTTAGCACGCATCCTAGCGGTTCTTTCTTTGCACTCATCAATGGAAATTCTCATGGCTTTGAGAGACTCATTGATATCATTTTTAGGTGGAATAGATCTAAGTTTCAAAGAATCAACATCAAGAGAAATTCTATCCACGTTCCTAGCCAATTCATCAATCTTAAGCAATTTTTCTTCAACCAAAGCATTGAAATTCTTTTGTGAACTCATAAATTCTTTAACACTAATCTCAAAATCAGAGGGCATCTTATTAAAATTTCCATAAGAGTTGTCATAGGAATTACCATAATTATTAGAGGAATTACTAGGAAACGACCTAGAATTAAAATGTCCTCTATACGCGTTGTTACCAAAATTATTCGTACCAACAAAATTCACATCCATAGATTCATTATTATTCTCAGTAAAAGTGGACAAAGGCATATCATTAGGATCAGATGAAACACTTTTATTAGCAAACAATTTCATAAGGTCATCCATCCTTCCACTCAAAACATTAATCTCTTCAATCGCATGAACTTTTTTACTAGTGGATCTTTCGGTGTGCCGTTGAGAATAATTAACCATAATATTGTCTAGGAGTTTAGTAGCTTCTCATAAAGTAATTTCCATAAAAGTGCCCCCCGCAGCTGAATCTAAAAGATTTCTAGAAGCAAAATTCAATCCGGCATAATTTTTTTGTATAACTATCCACAAATTCAAACCATGTGTAGGGCAATTACGTATCATTAACTTCATCCTCTCCCAAGCTTGTTCAACATGCTCATGATCAAGTTGCTTAAAATTCATACTACTGTTCCTAAGAGAGATGATCTTCGTGGGAGGAAAATACTTAGATAAAAGCATCTTTGCACTTATTCCATGAATCAATACTATTTTTAGGCAAAGAAGAGAACCAAGTTTTAGCACGATCTCTAAGCGAAAACGGAACTAGCTTCAATTTAACAATATCATTATCCACATCTTTCTTATTTTGCATATAACACAAATCAACAAAGTTGTTTAGATGGGTAGCGACATCTTCACTAGGAAGGCCAGAAAATTGATCTTTCATAACAAGATTCAACAAAGCGTATTAATTTCACAAGATTCAACATCGGTAGTAGGATCAATCGGAGTGCTAATAAAATCATTGTTGTTGGTATTGGAAAAGTAACACAATTTGGTATTATCTTGAGCCATCATGCCAAACAGTCAATCCAACACACAAGCACATAAGAAGCAAGCAAAAAGAGACGAACGGAAAAGGGGCGAATAAAAGGCAAAGGTTTTCGAAAATGTTTTAGAAGTGGGGGAGAGGAAAACGAGAGGTGAATGGCAAATAAAGTAATGTGAGGGAGAAGAGTTTATGATGGGTACTTGGTATGTCTTGACTTGGTGTAGATCTCCCCTGCAATGGTGCCAGAAATCCTTCTTACTACCTCTTGAGCATGTGTTGGTTTTCCCTTGAAGAGGAAAGGGTGATGCAGTAAAGTAGCATAAGTATTTCCCTCGGTTTTTGAGAACCAAGGTATCAATCCAGTAGGAGACAACGCACAAGTCACCTAGTACCTGCACAAACAATCAAGAACCTTGCAACCAACGCGATAAAGGGGTTGTCAATCCCTTCACGGTCACTCGCAAAAGTGAGATCTGACAAAGATAGTAAGATAAATATTTTTTATATTTTTGTTGTATAAATTGGAAAGTAAAGATTGCAAAATAGTAAACGAGATGCGATGTAAATAAAAGAGATGCAATATAATAAGAAAGAGACCTGGGGGCCATAGGTTTCACCGATGTATTACGGTGGGTGAACAAATTACTCCAGAGCAATTGATAGAAAAGTGCATAGTTATGAGAATATCTAGGCAATGATTATGAATATAGGCATCACGTCCGTGTCAAGTAGATCGAAACGATTCTGCATCTACTACTATTACTCCACACATCGACCGCTATCCAACATGCATCTAGAGTATTAAGTTCATAAGAACAGAGTAACACATTAATCAAGGTGAGATGATGTAGAGGGATAAACTCAAGCAATATGGTATAAACCCCATCATTTTATCCTTGATGGCAACAATACAATACGTGCCTTACTGCCCCTACTGTCACTTGGAAAGGACACCGCAAGATTGAACCCAAAGCTAAGCACTTCTCCCATTGCAAGAAAGATCAATCTTGTAGGCCAAACTAAACCGATAATTCGAAGAGACTTGCAAAGATATCAAATCATGCATATAATAATTCAGGGAAGAACCAAATAATATTCATAGATAATCTTTTTCATAAACCCACAATTCATCAGATATCAGCAAACACACTGCAAAAGAATATTACATCAAATAGATCTCCGAGAATATCGAGAAGAACTTTGTATTGAGAATCAAAGAGAGAGAAGAAGCCATCTAGCTAATAACTATGGACCCAAAGGTCTGTGGTAAACTAGTCACACTTCATTGGAGAGGCTATGGTGTTGATGTAGAAGCCCTCCGTGATTTGTTCCCCCTCCGGCAGATCGCTGGAAGAGGCCCCAAGATGGGATCTCACGGGTACAGAAGGTTGCGGCGGTGGAAAAGTGGTTTCGTGGCTCTCTATGATCGATCTAGGGTATAAGGGTATATATATAGGCAAAAGAAGTACGTCAGTGGAGCTTCATGGGGCCCACGAGGGTGGGGGCGCGCCTACTCCCCTTGGGCGCGCCCTCCTGCCTCGTGGCCACCTCAAGGAGTTCCAGACTTCCACTCCAAGTCTCCTAGTTTGCTTTCGGTCCAAGAAAGATCATCGCAAAGGTTTCATTCCGTTTGGATTCCGTTTAGTATTCCTTTTCTGTGAAACTCTTAAATAGGCAAAAAAGCAGAAACTGGCACTGGCTTCGGTTAATAGGTTAGTCCCAAAAATAATATAAAATAGCATATTAAAGCCCATTAAACATCCGAAACAGATAATATAATAGCATGGATGAGGGAGTCCTGGATTAGGGGGTCTCCGGACAGCCGGACTATCTCCATTGGCCGGACTGTTAGACTATGAAGATACAAGATTGAAGACTTCGTCTCGTGTCCGGATGGGACTCTACTTGGCGTGGAAGGCAAGCTAGGCAATACGTATATGGATATCTCATCCTTTGTAACCGACCTTGTGTAACCCTAACCCTCTCCGGTGTCTATATAAACTAGAGGGTTTTAGTCCGTAGGACAACAATCACAACATACAATCATACCATAGGCTAGCTTCTAGGGTTTAGCCTCTCTGATCTCATGGTAGATCTACTCTTGTACTACCCATATCATCAATATTAATCAAGTAGGACGTAGGGTTTTACCTCCATCAAGAGGGCCCGAACCTGGGTAAAACTTCGTGTCCCTGCCTCCTATTACCATCCAGCCTAGACGCACAGTTCGAGACCCCCTACCCGAGATCCACCGGTTTTGACATCGACATTGGTGCTTTCATTAAGAGTTCCTCTATGTCTTCACCGTTAGGCTTGATGGCCCCTGCTATCATCGATAGCGATGCAGTCCAGGGTGAGACTTTTCTCCCCGGACAGATCTTCGTATTCGGCGACTTTGCACTGCGGGCTAATTCGCTTGGCCATCTGGAGCAGATTGAAAGCTACGCCCCTGGCCGTCAGGTCAGATTTGGAAGTTTGAACTACACGGCCGACGTCCGTGGAGACTTGATCTTCGA
>NW_021195999.1:0-1723 GCF_002162155.2 Triticum dicoccoides
GATGGCGGGCATCATTCTCGCCGACTCCTTCGCGGCGACCAAGTTGGCCGCTGAGAGTCGGATGCTCGACAGGCGGCGGGGTAGGATATCTTTCCCTGCGAGGCGGAGGAGGCGGCAAGTCGCCTCGTCGCTCCACTCCTAGGGGGCGGCCTTCTGCGTCGCGCTCGATGGTAATACGAGTCCGGCTGCGGCTAGCAGCCGACTCCTTCTCTTGTCTCGCACGGGCGCCACCCGCAGTCGGCGTACGCGACGTCGCGCCGTGCTCTCGGCGAGGGGGGCTTCCAGCTCGGACGTCGGCTTCATGCCGGGTTGCGGCTGCATCAATCAGCTGCTGGATGCGTCTAGTCATGTAGGGGAGCTCGTCGGCCCCCAGTCCGT
Source organism: Triticum dicoccoides (assembly GCF_002162155.2). NCBI lineage: Eukaryota > Viridiplantae > Streptophyta > Magnoliopsida > Poales > Poaceae > Triticum > Triticum dicoccoides. The sequence continues at coordinate 379 of NW_021195999.1, forward strand.
TTAGCTCATCAACGATCGACTGGGCGGCGCGTAGGTTCTCGAGGGGCATGGCGTAGACCGGGCGGTCTGCTCCCAACATGCTGACGATGGCTGCGCCGCGTTTCTTGACGACGCCGACTCGGCTTGGCCCTTCTGGAGGCGGCGTGCCGAAGGCGGCGCGGTCGACTTCGCGCTGGTGGGCCTCCGTGAGGCGTCTCATGGTGGCAATCTTCTAGCCCTCTGCAAGGAGGGCAAAGGCGGCGTGCCTCCAGCGCTTCGGCGTCAGCGTCCGTCGGGATGGGGGCGGACAGATCGTGCAAAGTGGCCTACAGGGCGTCGCGGGCGTTCTCGTCGGAGGCGGTGCCGTGGCTGATGACGAGCACTTCGGTGATGGTGCTGCCGCCACTGTCGGCTCGTGGGAGAGGATCATCGAAGACGATTACGTCGGAGGGGAAGGCGTCGAGCGACGCGGTGTCAGAATCGACAAGCATCGGGTCGGTGGAACCGACCAACTCCAAGTCCGCGGTAGGCTCGCCGGAGATGTGGAGTTGGTCGAGGAGGCTGACGAGGCAGCGCTCGGGGCAGCCTGTGCCCGCATCGGATGCGGGCTCGTCGGAGATGTGAGCCTCGCCGAGAAGATCGGCGAGGCCGCTCGCTGCGCAGGCGTCGTCGACGCTTTGCAGCGCGTCGGGGCAAACGCCATCGGGCGTGCCGGGCTGGCTACGCTGGCTGGGGAGGAAGAGGGTTCCCGTCCAGAGCAGGTCTCCGGACGGCGGTGCACCATGCACCAAATGTCGGGGGTTGGATGCGACATATGCCAAAGGATGGCTTATCATGGTGGGGGCAAGTAGAACGTCGCCGGTGCCTGGAAACGGGATGAGGCGAAGGCATGCATGCCGGCGAATCTTACCCAGCTTCAGGGCTCTCCGTGGAGATAACACCCCTACTGCTGCTCTGCGGGGTCTCCGCATGATCACTATGGCAAAGTGAGTACAAGGTTGCTCCTTGAGCTGTTTTCCGGAGGTAGGAGAAGGTGAGGCTAGCTCCCTCCTTCCTATATGATCTGGTCTAGTTTAAGAGGAGCGATCCCCCATGCATGGGTGCCCCGGGGGGCTTATATAGGCCCGCCCCCCAGGGATACAATGGTAATCCGGCTGGGCGTGGGTCCCAGTCGTGTGTCTCTTAGGCCGCCGTCTTCTCCGCCGACTGCTGGGGCCCTGCCGACGGGCCTGGTACTGTAGTCGTGCCTCTAATGACGTTGGCTTGGTCATGGGGTCGTGGCAACAGTGCCGCCGCCTGACGGGCGATCACTGTGCCATTCCCCGTCTTGTCTGGTTAATGGCGTGTGGGGCCCGTTGGAGGGGCT
>NW_021196000.1:0-2523 GCF_002162155.2 Triticum dicoccoides
CAAGTGAAACCCATTGAAACTGTGTTATGCTACTTGAATGTTGAATGTATGCTACAAAGTTTGTGTTCTGCTACTTGAATGGTTAAATTGTGCTAGTGAACTTGAATGTTGAATGTATGCTACTGAATTTGTGTTGTGCTACTTGGACGTTTGAATTTGTTTGTGCTACTTAGCATTTCTACAGTGAAGAAATGTTCATATGAATCAGTAGTTATAGTCAACATAACTTGTAAAATCTTAAAAAGCAAATAAAAATGATTTCAAAAACTAGAAAAAAAATAAAAAACAAAAATAGTTTGTCCTAGGGCTCGAACCCAGGACCAGTGGGTTGTAACCATACGTGCAATGCCAATGGGATAGTGGGTTACAAAAGCATAAACCCGAGTAAGGGGGTTGTTGCGTATGGGATAAAGGGGACTTGATATGTTAATGCTATGGTTGGGTTTTACCTTAATGATCTTTAGTAGTTGCGGATGCTTGCTAGAGTTCCAATCATAAGTGCATATGATCCAAGAAGAGAAAGTATGTTAGCTTATGCCTCTCCCTCATACGAAATTGCAATAGTGATTACCGGTCTTGTTAACAATCGCCTAGGATAATTCCGCACACCGACCCATCATTATTCCACACTCGCTATTTATAATATTTAGTAATATATTCTAACTTTATGACAATAGCACCTACTTTTATATTTTAGCACTCCGATGTTATGCAAAGTTATCCTCTTCATACCCACAACTTAGTTTTATTTCTCGTTTCTAGTTGGAAGCAATCGTTCGGTGTAACTAGAGTCGTATCAATGGCAGATAGGACTTGATAGAATATTGATCTTACCTTTAGCTCCTCTTGGGTTCGACACTCCATAATTATCACTTCCACCTTTGGGAATTTCTACGACGATTCCTTGCACTTGAGGATAATCAAGCTCTTTTCTGGCGCCGTTGCCGGGGTTCCATAGCGCGGGGTTGATATTCTCGTGTGTGCTTGTTTGCTTTCTTCACTAAGTAGTTTTTGTTATCCCTTTTTGTTTTGCTTAGTTGTGGGTGAAACATACAAAAAAATTAAAAAAGGAAAATACAAAAAAATTACTTGCCTCTTATGCCTAAAAAGTTTTTTCAAAAGAGAAGTGATTGGAAAGTTATGCATTGGAGAAGTGAGGGTCGACCTTGAACACTTGTGTTCATGCTCATGTAAACAATGTAGAATTTTTCATGGAAGTTTCTCTGAACATAATTATCCCCTTGTATATATCCATTGTATTATAAAAATAATGTGCCAAGCTTTGGTTATAGGATGATTAGATTGCTTGTTTACTATGTGCAGTGCAAAAATAGAAACTTTGGCTGTAGCGCATGAATTTTCATTTTTACTGGAAAGTCAGACGGGTCTGAAACTTTTTGCATAGTACTTATATACAATTTGTTTAAATTTTCATTTTTTTTATTTTTGGAGTTACAGAAGTATACGAAATTTCCAGATTACTACAGACTGTCCTGTTTTTGACAGATTCTATTTTCTATGTGTTGTTCGCTTATTTTGATAAATCTATGGGTAGTATTGGGGGGTATGAACCATGGTGAAGTTGGAATACATTAGATATAATGCTAATATGAAATCGTAATGATTTTATAACAGTACCTAAAGGTAGTGATTTTCTTTATTATACTAATGGATCTCACAAAGTTTTTGTTAAGTTTTGTGTGGATGAAGTGTTCGAAGAACGAGGAGTTACCGATGTGAGGAGAATAAAGAGAGGCAAGAGTTCAAGGTTGGGGATGCCCAAGGCACCCAAAGTAAATATTTCAAGGATACTTAAGCATCTAAGCTTGGGGATGCCTCGGTTGGCATCCCATCTTTCTTCTTCAACAATTATCGGTATACCTCGGTTTTGTTTTGTTCACATGATTTGTGTCCTTTGTGTTTTTCTTTTTCTTTAAGAACCATGCTAGTATGAGATAGCCCTTAATTGATTTATAGAATGCTTCATGTGCTTCACTTATATCTTTTGAGCATGACCTTATAGAATGCTCTTTGTGCTTCACTTAAATCTTTTGAGTATGGTTTTATACAATGCTTCATGTGCTTCACTTATATATTTTGATCTTGGATATTGGTTAGTCTATATAAATTGTAGAATGCTCCATGAACTTCACTTATATCTTTTGGAGTATGAATAATACTATCATTGAAAGTGGGTTTGGAAGATTGTCAAATTTAGGAAGTAATGATCCCACTATTTTGGAGGGTGTTGAATCTTAGTGTTATATGTATGAAAGTGGATATGGAGAGGTCTTGACTTTACTTAGTAACAATTCCACTATTTCGGAAGAGGTTCCAATTGATTATGAAAACAAAGTTGCTATCTATGATGATTATTGTGATGACATGTATGCTATAAAGAATAATGTTAACCCTGAAACTTGTCATCATGATTTTAATTTTCAATTGGAGTATGCCTCACATGATAGTTATTTTGTTGAGTTTGCTCCCACTATTCTGAATGAGAAGAATTTTGCTTATGTG
>NW_021196001.1:0-2523 GCF_002162155.2 Triticum dicoccoides
CAAGTGAAACCCATTGAAACTGTGTTATGCTACTTGAATGTTGAATGTATGCTACAAAGTTTGTGTTCTGCTACTTGAATGGTTAAATTGTGCTAGTGAACTTGAATGTTGAATGTATGCTACTGAATTTGTGTTGTGCTACTTGGACGTTTGAATTTGTTTGTGCTACTTAGCATTTCTACAGTGAAGAAATGTTCATATGAATCAGTAGTTATAGTCAACATAACTTGTAAAATCTTAAAAAGCAAATAAAAATGATTTCAAAAACTAGAAAAAAAATAAAAAACAAAAATAGTTTGTCCTAGGGCTCGAACCCAGGACCAGTGGGTTGTAACCATACGTGCAATGCCAATGGGATAGTGGGTTACAAAAGCATAAACCCGAGTAAGGGGGTTGTTGCGTATGGGATAAAGGGGACTTGATATGTTAATGCTATGGTTGGGTTTTACCTTAATGATCTTTAGTAGTTGCGGATGCTTGCTAGAGTTCCAATCATAAGTGCATATGATCCAAGAAGAGAAAGTATGTTAGCTTATGCCTCTCCCTCATACGAAATTGCAATAGTGATTACCGGTCTTGTTAACAATCGCCTAGGATAATTCCGCACACCGACCCATCATTATTCCACACTCGCTATTTATAATATTTAGTAATATATTCTAACTTTATGACAATAACACCTACTTTTATATTTTAGCACTCCGATGTTATGCAAAGTTATCCTCTTCATACCCACAACGTAGTTTTATTTCTCGTTTCTAGTTGGAAGCAATCGTTCGGTGTAACTAGAGTCGTATCAATGGCAGATAGGACTTGATAGAATATTGATCTTACCTTTAGCTCCTCTTGGGTTCGACACTCCATAATTATCACTTCCACCTTTGGGAATTTCTACGACGATTCCTTGCACTTGAGGATAATCAAGCTCTTTTCTGGCGCCGTTGCCGGGGTTCCATAGCGCGGGGTTGATATTCTCGTGTGTGCTTGTTTGCTTTCTTCACTAAGTAGTTTTTGTTATCCCTTTTTGTTTTGCTTAGTTGTGGGTGAAACATACAAAAAAATTAAAAAAGGAAAATACAAAAAAATTACTTGCCTCTTATGCCTAAAAAGTTTTTTCAAAAGAGAAGTGATTGGAAAGTTATGCATTGGAGAAGTGAGGGTCGACCTTGAACACTTGTGTTCATGCTCATGTAAACAATGTAGAATTTTTCATGGAAGTTTCTCTGAACATAATTATCCCCTTGTATATATCCATTGTATTATAAAAATAATGTGCCAAGCTTTGGTTATAGGATGATTAGATTGCTTGTTTACTATGTGCAGTGCAAAAATAGAAACTTTGGCTGTAGCGCATGAATTTTCATTTTTACTGGAAAGTCAGACGGGTCTGAAACTTTTTGCATAGTACTTATATACAATTTGTTTAAATTTTCATTTTTTTTATTTTTGGAGTTACAGAAGTATACGAAATTTCCAGATTACTACAGACTGTCCTGTTTTTGACAGATTCTATTTTCTATGTGTTGTTCGCTTATTTTGATAAATCTATGGGTAGTATTGGGGGGTATGAACCATGGTGAAGTTGGAATACATTAGATATAATGCTAATATGAAATCGTAATGATTTTATAACAGTACCTAAAGGTAGTGATTTTCTTTATTATACTAATGGATCTCACAAAGTTTTTGTTAAGTTTTGTGTGGATGAAGTGTTCGAAGAACGAGGAGTTACCGATGTGAGGAGAATAAAGAGAGGCAAGAGTTCAAGGTTGGGGATGCCCAAGGCACCCAAAGTAAATATTTCAAGGATACTTAAGCATCTAAGCTTGGGGATGCCTCGGTTGGCATCCCATCTTTCTTCTTCAACAATTATCGGTATACCTCGGTTTTGTTTTGTTCACATGATTTGTGTCCTTTGTGTTTTTCTTTTTCTTTAAGAACCATGCTAGTATGAGATAGCCCTTAATTGATTTATAGAATGCTTCATGTGCTTCACTTATATCTTTTGAGCATGACCTTATAGAATGCTCTTTGTGCTTCACTTAAATCTTTTGAGTATGGTTTTATACAATGCTTCATGTGCTTCACTTATATATTTTGATCTTGGATATTGGTTAGTCTATATAAATTGTAGAATGCTCCATGAACTTCACTTATATCTTTTGGAGTATGAATAATACTATCATTGAAAGTGGGTTTGGAAGATTGTCAAATTTAGGAAGTAATGATCCCACTATTTTGGAGGGTGTTGAATCTTAGTGTTATATGTATGAAAGTGGATATGGAGAGGTCTTGACTTTACTTAGTAACAATTCCACTATTTCGGAAGAGGTTCCAATTGATTATGAAAACAAAGTTGCTATCTATGATGATTATTGTGATGACATGTATGCTATAAAGAATAATGTTAACCCTGAAACTTGTCATCATGATTTTAATTTTCAATTGGAGTATGCCTCACATGATAGTTATTTTGTTGAGTTTGCTCCCACTATTCTGAATGAGAAGAATTTTGCTTATGTG
>NW_021196002.1:0-966 GCF_002162155.2 Triticum dicoccoides
CCGTTGAGGTGAACTCGCCGCCCCTGTCAGTTCGGAGTGCGCGCAGCTTGACGGAGGTCTCGACCTCGACGCCTGCCTGCCAGCGCTTGATCGCTGCGGGTGCCTCGTCCTTCCTTCTCAGGAGCACGATCCACATGTAGCGTGACTTGTCATCCACTAGCAACAGGAAATACCTTTTCCCTCTGTGTGTCGGTGGCGAGATCGGGCCGCACAGATCACCGTGGACCAAATCCAGGCGATCGCCGGCTCTGTAGCTCGCCTCCAAGGGGAACGGGGTGCGGCGCTGCTTGCCGACAAGGCAGCTGTCGCAGACCTGATCGGCGTGCTCGACCAGGGGCATGCCGCGCACCATGCCGTCCTTGGCCAGCTTCCGGAGCGCGTCGAAGTTCAGGTGGCCGTAGCGCGCGTGCCAGCGCCACGCGTCCTCACCGGCCATGGCCGTTAAGCACATGGGCCGTGTGATCTCCAGCTCGACGGTGTAGAGGTGGTTCCTCGATCTGTACACCTTGGCAATGAGGTTCTCCTGACGGTCGCGCACCACCATCATGCCGCTCCGCACTAGAGCGGTGCAGCCCGCCTCGTCCAGCTATCCGACGGAGATGATCGAGGTACGCAGTCGAGGTATGTAGTATACCTTTGAAAGCACGCGGTGACGCCCTCTGTGAGCGACGAAGACCACCGTCCCGCGCCCCTCGATCTCGACCACCGACCCGTCACCGAAACGCACCGTTCCGGCGACGTGCCGATCCAGCTCCGAGAAGACGGTGGAGTTGCCAGTCATGTGGTTTGAGGCGCCGGTGTCCAGATGCCAAAGTGGTTCCTTGGTGTCGCCGACGGCTCCGAGGCTGACCTCAGCGCCCTCCTCGTGGAGATGCACGAGCTGATCCCCTCCCGCGTCCAGTGGCGTTACCTGCGCCATGAGGAGCACCGGATCGTCGTCCTCTGCGGCCGCAAGGTGCGCCTCGC
>NW_021196003.1:0-913 GCF_002162155.2 Triticum dicoccoides
ACCACCACCAGCAGGTCGACCTCAGGTATATATTCGTAATGGTAGGCCTGCACCACCTCCTCAGGTACGAGATGATGTCCATATTCCTAAACTGAAATTGAATATTCCACCATTTGAGGGTAGATATGTTCCTGATATATATCTTACTTGGGAGTTAGAAACTGAACAACGATTTACATGTTTACAATATCCTGAGGAGAGACGAGTTGCTGCTGCTGTTTGTGCTTTCACTAGTTTTGCATGTGTATGGTGGTCTGAACATTGTAGATTATATCCTATTCCAACTACTTGGGTTGCTTTGAAAACTGCTATGCGTACGCGTTGGGTTCCACCATATTATCAACGTGAATTGCTTCAAAAATTGCAGTGTTTAAGACAAGGGAAAAATTCTGTAGAAGAATATTATCAGGAATTACAAACTGGCATGATTAGATGTGGTATTGTTGAGGAGAATGAAGCTATGCTTGCACATTTTCTAGGTGGATTAAATAGAGAGATTCAGACCATTCTAGACTATAAGGAGTATACTAATATCACTCGTTTATTCCATCTTGCTTGTAAAGCTGAACGTGAAGTGCAGGATCGACAAGCATTGGGGCGAACTAACTTTTCTGCAGGCCGACCTTCATCATGGACACCACGTGCATCTTCTACTTCAACTGCGCCAGCACCTCCATCCGGTGCCACCTCCAGCCGTGATACAAGAAAACAGGCACAACCACCATTATCTGCCAAGAGCGCACCTGCGGGGCCTGCACAGCGTTCTTCTTCTTCCATGGCATCAACAGGGCACACAAGTGATATTATTTGTCGTCGTTGTAAGGGAGGAGGTCATTATGCGAGAGAATGCAAATCTCCGCGTGTGATGATTGCTACCGCGGATGGTGGATATGAGTCCGCTAGTGACTATGAT
>NW_021196004.1:0-1975 GCF_002162155.2 Triticum dicoccoides
AGTTCCGCTTCCAGTGTCCAGTCTGCTTGCAGTAGAAGCACTCAGTTTCAGGCTTAGGTCCAAACTTGGGTTTCTTCACTTGAGCAGCAACTTGTTTGCCGTTCCTTTTGAAGTTCCCCTTCTTCTTCCCTTTGCCCCTTTTCTTGAAACCAGTGGTCTTGTTGACCATCAACACTTGATGCTCCTTTTTGATTTCTACCTCCGCGGCTTTCAGCATCGCGAAGAGCTCGGGAATAGTCTTGTTCATCCCTTGCATATTATAGTTCATCACAAAGCTCTTGTAGCTTGGTGGCAGTGATTGGAGAATTCTGTCAATGACGCTATCATCCGGAAGATTAACTCCCAGTTGAATCAAGTGATTATTATACCCAGACATTTTGAGTATATGCTCACTGACAGAACTGTTCTCCTCCATCTTGCAGCTGTAGAACTTATTGGAGACTTCATATCTCTCAATCCGGGCATTTTCTTGAAATATTAACTTCAACTCCTGGAACATCTCATATGCCCCATGACGTTCAAAACGTCGTTGAAGACCCGGTTCTAAGCCGTAAAGCATGGCACACTGAACTATAGAGTAGTCATCAGCTTTGCTCTGCCATACGTTCTTAACGTCGTCAGTTGCATCAGCAGAAGGCCTGGCACCCAGCGGTGCTTCCAGGACGTAACTCTTCTGTGCAGCAATGAGGATAATCCTCAGGTTATGGACCCAGTCCGTGTAATTGCTACCATCATCTTTCAACTTTGCTTTCTCAAGGAACGCATTAAAATTCAACGGAACAACAGCACGAGCCATCTATCTACAAACAAACATAGACAAGCAAAATACTATCAGGTACTAAGTTCATGATAAATTTAAGTTCAATTAATCATATTACTAAAGAACTCCCACTTAGACAGACATCTCTCTAGTCATCTAAGTGATTACGTGATCCAAATCAACTAAACCATGTCCGATCATCACGTGAGATGGAGTAGTTTCAATGGTGAACATCTCTATGTTGATCATATCTACTATATGATTCACGCTCGACCTTTCGGTCCCCGTGTTCCGAGGCCATATCTGTATATGCTAGGCTCGTCAAGTATAACCTGAGTATTCCGCGTGTGCAACTGTTTTGCACCCGTTGTATTTGAACGTAGAGCCTATCACACCCGATCATCACGTGGTGTCTCAGCACGAAGAACTTTCGCAACGGTGCATACTCAGGGAGAACACTTCTTGATAATTAGTGACAGATCATCTTAAAATGCTACCATCAATCAAAGCAAGATAAGATGCATAAAGGATAAACATCACATGCAATCAATATAAGTGATATGATATGGCCATCATCATCTTGTGCTTGTGATCTCCCTCTTCGAAGCGCCGTCGTGATCACCATCGTCACCGGCGTGACACCTTGATCTCCATCGTAGCATCATTGTCGTTACGCCATCTATTGCTTCTACGACTATCGCTACCGCTTAGTGATAAAGTAAAGCAATTACAGGGTGTTTGCATTTCATATAATAAAGCGACAACCATATGGCTCCTGCCAGTTGCCGATAACTTCGGTTACAAAACATGATCATCTCATACAATAAAATATAGCATCATGTCTTGGCCATATCACATCACAACATGCCCTGCAAAAACAAGTTAGACGTCCTCTACTTTGTTGTTGCAAATTTTACGTGGCTGCTACGGGCTTAAGCAAGAACCAATCTCACCTACGCATCAAAACCACAACGATAGTTTGTCAAATAGACTCCGTTTTAACCTTCACAAGGACCGGGCGTAGCCACACTCGGTTCAACTAAAGTGAGAGAGACAGACACCCGCCAGCCACCTTTAAGCACGAGTGCTTGTAACGGTGAAACCAGTCTCGCGTAAGCGTACGCGTAATGTCGGTCCGGGCCGCTTCATCTCACAATACCGCTGAACCAAAGTATGACATGCTGGTAGGCAGTATGACTTATATCGTCCACAACT
>NW_021196005.1:0-1711 GCF_002162155.2 Triticum dicoccoides
TCATGTGCAAGAAAGTAGAGAGGCTTACGGCAAAAACTGGATGCACTTCGTGTACAAAACGGACAATCTCTTTCGAAGTATCTGGGTTTCATACGGAAACTCGTCTGTTACAAAGGGATTTCATTTTTTTGAACTTATTTGAACTCCATAGTTTCTCTATGTTCAAAATGCACCATTCAAAGCCACATCATAAATTTTCAACCCTTTCTGATTTAATTTGTTATTTTCATGCATTTACTAATTTTTTCAACTATAAGACCCTCAAATTGAAAAGCACTACAAATGAACTCTGAAAAGGTTGAAAGTTGGCATGGTATAATCATTTCACCCACATAGCATGTGCAAGAAAGTAGAGAGGCTTACGGCAAAAGCTGGATGCACTTCGTGTACGAAACGGACAATCACTTTCGAAGTATCACGGTTTCATACGGAAACTCATCTGTTACAAACGGATTTCATTTTTTGAACTTATTTGAACTCCATAGTTTTTCTGTGTTCAAAATGCACCATTCAAAGCCACATCATCATTTTCAAACCTTTCTGACTTAATTTGTTATTTTTCATGCATTTACTGATTTTTTTCAGCTATAAGACACTCAAATTGAAAAGCACTACAAATGAACTCTGAAAAGGTTGAAAGTTGGCATGGTATGATCATTTCACCCACATAGCATGTGCAATAAAGTAGAGAGGCTGACGGCAAAAGCTGGATGCACTTCATGTACAAAATGGATAATCTCTTTCGAAGTATCAAGGTTTCATACGGAAACTCGTCTGTTACAAAGGGATTTCATTTTTTGAACTTATTGGAACTCCATAGTTTTTCTGTGTTCAAAATGCACCATTCAAAGCCACATCATCAATTTTCAACCCTTTCTGACTTCAGTTGTTATTTTTCATGCATTTACTGATTTTTTTTAGCTATAAGACCCTCAATTGAAAAGTACTACAAATGAACTCTAAAAAGGTTGAAAGTTGGCATGGTATCATCATTTCACCCACATATCATGTGCAAGAAAGTAGAGAGGCTTACGGCAAAAACTGGATGCACTATGCGTACAAAACGGACAATCTCTTTCGAAGTATCAGGGTTTCATACGGAAACTCTTCTGTTACAAAGGGATTTCATTTTTTTGAACTTATTTGAACTCCATAGTTTTTCTGTGTTCAAAATGCACCATTCAAAGCCACATCATCAATTTTCAACCCTTTCTGACTTCAGTTGTTATTTTTCATGCATTTACTGTTTTTTTAGCTATAAGACCCTCAAATTGAAAAGCACTACAAATGAACTCCGAAAAGGTTGAAAGTTGGCATGTTATCATCATTTTTCCCACATGGCATGTGCAAGAAAGTAGAGAGGCTTACGGCAAAAACTGGATGCACTTCGTGTACAAAACGGACAATCTCTTTCGAAGTATCAACGTTTCATACGGAAACTCGTGTGTTACAAAGTGATTTCATTTTTTTGAACTTATTTTAACTCCATAGTTTTTTTGTGTTCAAAATGCACCATTCAAAGCCACATCATCAATTTTCAACCGTTTCTAACTTCATTTGTTATTTTTCATGCATTTACTGATTTTTTCAACTATAAGACCCTCAAATTGAAAAGCACTACAAATGAACTCCGAAAAGGTTGAAAGTTGGCATGGTATCATCATTTCACCCACATAGCATGTGCAAGAAAGTAGAGAGGCTTACGGCAAAA
>NW_021196006.1:0-1047 GCF_002162155.2 Triticum dicoccoides
GAAATGAGTGTTATCAAGGAAATGGTTTTAGGTAAACCAACACATCTCATCAGTCTTTCTTACTCAATGTTATCATCTGCTTGGTTTTAGGTGATGGACTCATTTCCGGTGGTTGTTCTGCTTTAGTTTTCCTGATGTTGTTTCGCGTTGGGTTCTGATTCGCTTTTCTGCTATTGTTTCTGTGGTGATGCAGACTTGTGGTGAAGAAGAGCAAGGCCAAGAAAGACTCCAACAAGCCCAAGCGTCGTCTTACTCCTCATGTGAGCCCCAGATTTGATTTGTTGTTGTGGTTCGATTCACTCAAAAGGGAGTGATAATTTTTCCTATGTTCATAGTGTGAGATTGATCCAGATTGAATGTTATGCATATCTTAAACATAGGAGTGTTAGACATAAAGCATGTCCAGCAGAACCTTTAGTGCATCTTTGCTCTTGTTCATTTAGTTTTAGTAAACAAATATTGCGAAGCATGACATGGCCTTTGTGAGCTCCTTTGTATAAAATGAAATGCAAGGTTGCTGATAATGTAACCCAGATCACACAGATCATTTTTTTTCAATTTATGCAACTGTTGCTGCTGCTGCTGTACTACTTTGTGCCATGGACCAGTGCATGCATGCTGCTGCTGCTGCTATACTACTTGTCAAGTGATGCTGCTGCTGCTATCTGCGAGCTGCTGCTGCTAGTTGTGATTTTGTCAAGTGATGCTGCTGCTACTTGTGATCTTCTAAAATGACCCCTTTCTCCTGAAACGTTGATTAATTTCCGTTTCGGTTGAGAAATGGGGCACTCCAAGGTCAAGAAAATTAGCAAAGGTCATGCCCAATTTTCTTGACCTAGAAGGTGCCCGATTCTCAACCGAAATAAAAATTAATTTGCTTTAGTGGTTGGATTAGTTTAGTATTTTTTTCACACACTCAGACACCCTTGCTTGCCATGTGTGTGAGAGAGATAGTGAGAGGAGACAAGAAGAAGGGGGTTAGGAAGATGTTGCCTGCTCATCAAAGCTAACCATCTCCCCCTTTTCACCCCTTTTCCTTTGTCTTTT
>NW_021196007.1:0-1024 GCF_002162155.2 Triticum dicoccoides
AGTGACGTGAGAGAACTTTTTGGACAGCAAATAAACATCTCTTTCTTCCTTATCTTCATATGTGGATTGTACAAATGTCCCATACACCTGCAATTAGACAAAACACAAAAGTGTGTGAAGTATTTTTGTTCTGGATAACATAAATAGATTATTGAATAGTTTGCACTAGAAATCACCTGACAAATATGCATATATGCAATATTTTTGGTCATATCCAAGGTAGTCATGTCCTCATCATCCTCCCCTTCTTGAAAATAAAGCCGTCCTCGGCGTTGCTTAATCTGAAATGTGGCTAACAAAAGAGACAAGGTGTACATGTTGTATATGTATATGTCATCCATTTTTACTTCCCTTGATTTTTGCATATATGATACATGAATAGATGAGTAACTTGCATAGTTCATAAAATCTAAAGCCAAAAAATTAGCTCAAGAAGTAGAAGGCATGAAAATATTGCAACTCAGTTTGCACATATAAGTGAAGCTGTTATTCATTTCAAAAGATTGACAATGTTCATCATTAAACCATCCCAACATTGGTGAATAAACCTTACTTGCACCAAATTTACATGCTACAACATGCTTAAATAAGCAAACATGCAATAAGTCATTCAACACAGAATCATCACCAAGATTAGAGGTCATATCAAAATGATTAAACATTGGTTCTTTTGCATCAATAGTTAATTCAATGGGTGCACTCAAAATTGTTGGTATTTCAGTTGTTTGATCACATGGCAAAGTCAAATTATCAACGTAGTCCTCTAAAATAGGTGGTGTGATCAAAGTAGTGGGTAGCTCATCAGATGGTGCATTCAAATTGACAAGGCATTCATCATTCTCATGTAGAGATGGAAGATCAGTACCTTTGTCATTACCTCTTATGATCAACTCAGATGATGTAGCCACTCTCGGGGGCGATGTGTCACATGGTGGAGGTGATGTAGTCCTGACAACAACGGATGTGGTTGTCATAGTATGCCTAGTAGTTGAAGGAACAATCATATCAACTCTTGGAATGTGCA
>NW_021196008.1:0-1024 GCF_002162155.2 Triticum dicoccoides
GATGCAGCCTATTTGATTGCCGTAGCACGAGCGCGCTTCCATGTGCTACTTTGGCTCAAAATTGCCATCGTTCACCTCCGTGACCACTAGTCTAGTAGTGAGGAGCTGGTTTGGGCGTCGATATCTCCTCTTCGGTTTTGGTTCTATACCGGCTTTGCCGGTCTCGGTGCCGGTCTCGGTGCCGGTCTGGGTCTCACCGCCAATCTCGGCGCCGGTCTCGGTGTTGGTCTCAAATGTGACAGGTGGGCCCTGCAACAATTGTTGCTCATCGAGAATATTCAAATAAGCGTCTGCCGCCTCGTAGACGTCACATTCACCAGAACCATGTCCTTCATCGTTGCTAGCCATGTTTCCTACGATTAAATCTAGTCAAATAATTCTAGACCTAATAAAATGAATAATGACATTAAAAAGGCCTATGTTTTGCAGGAACATTGATTCCTTCCCGGTGCGACAAATCCCGGGCACTTGATATGTCCTAGTTTGTAGCACAAATCATGTCAAAGTTCACGAAAAATTTCGGCATGACCTTTGCTAAAAATTGGACAAATCGAGCACCTGAAATTTGCCGGAACGGAAATGAATCAACATTTCGGTAAAACATAGTCCACTGGTCTTCATTCCCTAGAAACAACAAAAGGCCACTTGAGCACAATCGAATCACTTCAATGTTGCATATAACATAAGAAAACACTATTGAGGAATTTGCATATAACATGACCACTTCAATGAAAAGATATAATCAATAATGATGGAATATGCAAATGAACATCAATGACATATATTATATAACATCAATCTTGTTTTTTGTTTACATAGCAGCAATTACTTTAACCAAGTTTTTGAAAAGAAAAATAATTCTGTTTTTTTATAGCTAAATGCCATAGCTACTATTTTTTATTTATAGCTAAATACTTTTGTTTTTTGTCTAAAGCTAAAAGTCTAGGAACTCCATTTTCCCTAACCCTTCTGACCTCACCAAAATTTCCACAGCAAGACCTTAGTACCTACATTCAATTTCTTC
>NW_021196009.1:0-1024 GCF_002162155.2 Triticum dicoccoides
GATGCAGCCTATTTGATTGCCGTAGCACGAGCGCGCTTCCATGTGCTACTTTGGCTCAAAATTGCCATCGTTCACCTCCGTGACCACTAGTCTAGTAGTGAGGAGCTGGTTTGGGCGTCGATATCTCCTCTTCGGTTTTGGTTCTATACCGGCTTTGCCGGTCTCGGTGCCGGTCTCGGTGCCGGTCTGGGTCTCACCGCCAATCTCGGCGCCGGTCTCGGTGTTGGTCTCAAATGTGACAGGTGGGCCCTGCAACAATTGTTGCTCATCGAGAATATTCAAATAAGCGTCTGCCGCCTCGTAGACGTCACATTCACCAGAACCATGTCCTTCATCGTTGCTAGCCATGTTTCCTACGATTAAATCTAGTCAAATAATTCTAGACCTAATAAAATGAATAATGACATTAAAAAGGCCTATGTTTTGCAGGAACATTGATTCCTTCCCGGTGCGACAAATCCCGGGCACTTGATATGTCCTAGTTTGTAGCACAAATCATGTCAAAGTTCACGGAAAATTTCGGCATGACCTTTGCTAAAAATTGGACAAATCGAGCACCTGAAATATGCCGGAACGGAAATGAATCAACATTTCGGTAAAACATAGTCCACTGGTCTTCATTCCCTAGAAACAACAAAAGGCCACTTGAGCACAATCGAATCACTTCAATGTTGCATATAACATAAGAAAACACTATTGAGGAATTTGCATATAACATGACCACTTCAATGAAAAGATATAATCAATAATGATGGAATATGCAAATGAACATCAATGACATATATTATATAACATCAATCTTGTTTTTTGTTTACATAGCAGCAATTACTTTAACCAAGTTTTTGAAAAGAAAAATAATTCTGTTTTTTTATAGCTAAATGCCATAGCTACTATTTTTTATTTATAGCTAAATACTTTTGTTTTTTGTCTAAAGCTAAAAGTCTAGGAACTCCATTTTCCCTAACCCTTCTGACCTCACCAAAATTTCCACAGCAAGACCTTAGTACCTACATTCAATTTCTTC
>NW_021196010.1:0-1137 GCF_002162155.2 Triticum dicoccoides
ACAGTCGGGCATCTTAGCGACACCACATAAAGGGCTTTAAAAGAAATGCCACGGTCGGATGTCTGAGCTACATCGCAGAAAGGGCTTTAAAAGTAATGCCATAGTCGGACGTCTGAGCGACATCGCAGAAAGGGCTTTAAAAGAAATGCCACAGTCGGACGTCTGAGCGACATCGCAGAAAGGGCTTTAAATGAAATGCCACAGTCGGACGTCTGAGCGACATCGCAGAAAGGGCTTTAAAAGAAATGCCACAGTCGGACATCTGAGCGACATCGCAGAAAGGGCTTTAAATGAAATGCCACAGTCGGACGTCTGAGCGACATCGCAGAAAGGGCTTTAAATTCACCAGTAAACAATACTCATAATAAACATTCAATCCATGAGAATAAACGGGTTAGTCCATCCACAGGGATAATCATTCAATCGGACTTAGCACTCATGCGATTCACCGGAGTCTCTGTCATCAAAGCTGACAATTGATTAGGATAAGATGGAACGAAACTTGACATGGAAGAGATGATTTGGAGGAATATATGACTCTGCAGAGTTTGTACAAAATTTTTCCCACAGTCAACGGATTTCCGTAGTCACGAAGGACTAGTTCCGTTTATGGTATTTCGGAAGAAAACACAGCTAACCGGTACACACCCATCCCACCTCTCGATGCTAGGAATCACCCTAGTCATCGTCCAAGAAAAACTTTTGAGACGGGGAGATCACAATCTCGAATAGCATGGGATCAAATTTATATACGCGCGCTCTAAGGGGTGCCCCCCTCTCGGTCCCAACCGGAAACACCCATGCCCCCTGACCGGATGACTGGCTTTAATCCAGGGCCATGGAACCATCATCACGGCCTCTCCTCTTTGGTGTGTACCATGAAAGTGGTTTGCAACTTACTAAACCATATTCCTTGCGGAAAACATGTGGTAGTACAAGGAAGGAAATGATAGGTACTGGACCGATATGGTTTGACACTGAAGTCACATAGTCTGGCGTAAGATTGGCATGCTACAACACTGCCATCGTACCCATCCTCATGCCAACACATGGCCATTCATATTCACATTCATCCACGTATGGATCATTGAACTCACTCACCTTATTATCACATAAAATAACGTTCATCGGTATGCT
>NW_021196011.1:0-741 GCF_002162155.2 Triticum dicoccoides
TGTCAGAATTGGCCAAAACTCTCAGTGTTGACGACGGACACATAAACGAACCCCGGGGTTCATCGATCGTGGAAATTGCTCTAGGTCCCCAAAATGCTGAGTGATAGTGCACAAAAAGGACTAGAATCGGCCAAATATGTGAGTGTTGATCACCGACACGTAAACGCACCAAGGGTTCGTCAATCATCGAAATGACTCCAAGACCCCAAAATAGAGTAATAGTCCAAGAAACGGGCTAGAATCGGCCCAAACTGTGATTGTTGATGACCGACATGTAAGCGCACCTTGGAATTCGACAACCATGGAAATCGCTTTGGGACCCCAAAACGGTGAGTAATAGTCCATGAAACGGGCCAGAATCGGCCAAAACTGCGAGTGTTGATGACCAACACGTAAGGACACCCTGGGGTTCAACAACTATGGAAATCGCTTCGGGACCCCAAAACGGTGAGTAATAGTCCACAAAACCCGTCAGAATTGGCCAAAACTATCAGTGTTGACGACGGACACATAAACGAACCCCGGGGTTCATCGATCGTGGAAATTGCTCTAGGTCCCCAAAATGCTGAGTGATAGTGCACAAAACGGACTAGAATCGGCCGAATATGTGAGTGTTGATCACCGACACGTAAACGCACCAAGGGTTCGTCAATCATGGAAATGACTCCAAGACCCAAAATAGAGTAATAGTCCAAGAAACGGGCCAGAATCGGCCCAAACTGTGATTGTTGATGACCGACA
>NW_021196012.1:0-1045 GCF_002162155.2 Triticum dicoccoides
TGGTCGACTTTGTCTTCAACAGGATTAGTGGGGGCACGCTGAGTGCACCCACTGGGTGTAGTCCCCGAGACTACGGTCGAATGCTTGTATTTGGCTGTAGTCTTAGAAACGTGTGTTTATCCCTTTTTCACTCGGAAGTGAATTATATTTGACATTTAGTCGATTGGTTCTTCACAGAACTCCTGTGATCTTGTGGCTCGCTACTCAGAGCTGGAACAAAAACATACTCAAGTCGAGCTGAGCTTGAGGCTGGTTCAGGAGAAGCTGACAAAGGCAAAGGAGGAGACCGAAGGTATGTTTGGTGAGACCCTGACGACTGCTTTTCCCCTTGCTTGTTTCAGCATCTGATCTTGCTGTAACTTGCAGGTAAGGTAAGGGAGGCCCAGCAGAAGAAAGACCTTGAGCTAGCTGAGAAGATCAAGCTTGCTGACGAGAAGTTAGCTTCAGTTACCAAGCTCGTACAAGACAATACCAATCTAAAAGCTGCTCTTGGGATTGCCAACAAGGAGGTCAGTCGACTGAAAACTGACAAAGCTGCCCTAACCGACCAAGTCAGCAAATTGACTGAGAAGAAAACTGAACTGGAGGCCTTCCTGAGTGGCCTTGCCAAAAAGTTGTTCCTTATGCTTGAAGGTAGACCTCCATGTTTGGCAAATATTTCCAATTGTGGCTTTTTCCATTCGACTATCTCCTTGACTTAGTGATCACCCTTGCAGAATTTTGTCAAAACTTTGAAGAAGAAACCAGCCGACTGGAGCCAAACCTTGACCCCGTCAATTCTCCGGTGAACGACGAAGTTGCCATGGATGTTTTCCGACTGGAGTCTCGTGTTGCAGCTGTCGTGGACTATCTCGCAAGGCTGAAGGCCGCCACATCCCGCATCGACTCGACGCTCTGGCCTGAGGAGACACTTCAGAATGACCTTGAGTCGCTGATGGCCCGCTTGAACACGATCCCTGGTCGAGTGCAGGAGTGGAAGAAGTCCTCGGCTCGGTGTGGTGCAGATGTCGCTCTGTGTCTGGCCCGAGTCCACTGCAAAGATGCG
>NW_021196013.1:0-2831 GCF_002162155.2 Triticum dicoccoides
TGTCCAGTGTTCCTTGCCGGGATTACTTTGGTATCTTCCTACCAAACTTACGGCAAGGTTTACATCAGGTCTGGTACACAGCATGGCATACATAATAGATCCTATGGCTGAAGCATAGGGGATGACACTCATCTCTTCTTTATCTTTTGCCGTGGTCGGGCATTGAGCCGAGCTCAATCTCACACCTTGCAATACAGGCAAGAACCCCTTCTTAGACTGATCCATTTTGAACTTCTTCAAAATCTTATCAAGGTATGTGCTTTGTGAAAGACCTATGAGGCGTCTCGATCTATTTCTACAGATCTTGATGCCTAATATATAAGCAGCTTCTCCAAGGTCCTTCATTGAAAAACACTTATTCAAGTAGGCCTTAATGCTGTCCAAGAATTCTATATCATTTCCCATCAAAAGTATGTCATCTACATATAATATGAGAAATGCTACAGAGCTCCCACTCACTTTCTTGTAAATGCAGGCTTCTCCATAAGTCTGCATAAACCCAAACGCTTTGATCATCTCATCAAAGCGAATATTCCAACTCCGAGATGCTTGCACCAGCCCATAAATGGATCGCTGGAGCTTGCATACTTTGTTAGCGTTCTTAGGATCGACAAAACCTTCTGGTTGTATCATATATAGCTCTTCCTTAAGATGCCCGTTAAGGAATGCCGTTTTGACGTCCATCTGCCATATCTCATAATCATAGTATGCGGCAATTGCTAACATGATTCGGACGGACTTAAGCTTCGCTACAGGAGAGAAAGTCTCATCGTAGTTAATCCCTTGAACTTGCTGATAACCCTTAGCGACAAGTCGAGCTTTATAGATGGTGACATTACCATCCGCGTCCGTCTTCTTCTTAAAGATCCATTTGTTTTCTATCGCTCGCCGATCATCGGGCAAGTCAGTCAAAGTCCATACTTTGTTTTCATACATGGATTCTATCTCGGATTTCATGGCTTCTAGCCATTTGTTGGAATCTGGGACCGCCATCGCTTCTTCATAGTTCGAAGGTTCACCGTTGTCTAACAACATGATTTCCAGGACAGGGTTGTCGTACCACTCTGGTGCGGAACGTGTCCTTGTGGACCTACGAAGTTCAGTAGCAACTTGATCCGAAGTACCTTGATCATCATCATTATTTTCCTCTTCAGTTGGTGTAGGCATCACAGGAACATCTTCCTGAGCTGCACTACTGTCCCGCTCAAGAGGTAGTACTTCATCGAGTTCTACTTTCCTCCCACTTACTTCTTTCGAGAGAAACTCTTTTTCCAGAAAGGATCCGTTCTTAGCGACAAAGATCTTGCCCTCGGATCTTAAGTAGAAGGTATACCCAATGGTTTCCTTAGGGTATCCTATGAAGACGCATTTTTCCGACTTGGGTTCGAGCTTCTCAGGTTGAAGTTTCTTGACATAAGCATCGCATCCCCAAACTTTCAGAAACGATAGCTTAGGTTTCTTCCCAAACCATAATTCATATGGTGTCGTCTCAACGGATTTAGACGGTGCCCTATTTAAAGTGAATGTAGCTGTCTCTAGAGCGTATCCCCAAAATGATAGCGGTAAATCGGTAAGAGACATCATAGACCGCACCATATCCAATAGAGTGCGATTACGATGTTCGGACACACCGTTACGCTGAGGTGTTCCAGGCGGCATGAGTTGTGAAACGATTCCACATTTCCTTAAGTGTGTACCAAATTTGTGACTTAAGTATTCTCCTCCACGATCTGATCGTAGGAATTTTATCTTTCGGTCACGTTGATTCTCTACCTCATTCTGAAATTCCTTGAACTTTTCAAAGGTCTCAGACTTGTGTTTCATCAAGTAGACATACCCATATCTACTCAAGTCATCTGTGAGAGTGAGAACATAACGATATCCTCCGCGAGCCTCAACACTCATTGGACCGCACACATCGGTATGTATGATTTCCAACAAGTTGGTTGCTCGCTCCATTGTTCTGGAGAACGGAGTCTTGGTCATCTTGCCCATGAGGCATGGTTCGCATGTGTCAAACGTTTCATAATCGAGAGACTACAAAAGTCCATCAGCATGGAGTTTCTTCATGCGCTTGACACCAATGTGACCAAGGCGGCAGTGCCACAAGTATGTGGGACTATCGTTATCAACTTTACATCTTTTGGTATTCACGCTATGAATATGTGTAGCACTACGTTCGACATTCATTAAGAATAAACCATTGACCATCGGAGCATGACCATAAAACATATCTCTCATATAAATCAAACAACCATTATTCTCAGACTTAAATGATTAGCCATCTCGTATTAAACAAGATCCAGATACAATGTTCATGCTCAAACTTGGCACTAAATAACAATTATTAAGGTTCAAAACTAATCCCGTGGGTAAATGTAGAGGTAGCGTGCCGACAGCGATCACATCGACTCTGGAACCATTCCCGACGCGCATCGTCACCTCGTCCTTCGCCAGTCTCCGCTTATTCCGCAGCTCCTGCTGTGAGTTACAAATATGAGCAACGGCACCGGTATCAAATACCCAGGAGTTACTACGAGTACTGGTAAGGTACACATCAATTACATGTATATCAAATATACCTTTAGTGTTGCCGGCCTTCTTATCCGCTAAGTATTTGGGGCAGTTCCGCTTCCAGTGACCCTTCCCCTTGCAATAAAAGCACTCAGTCTCAGGCTTGGGTCCATTCTTTGACTTCTTCCCGGCAACTGGCTTACCGGGCGCGGCAACCTCTTTGCCGTCCTTCTTGAAGTTCTTCTTACCCTTGCCCTTCTTGAACTTAGTGGTCTTATTGACCATCAACACTTGATGTTCTTTCTTGATTTCAACCT
>NW_021196014.1:0-2497 GCF_002162155.2 Triticum dicoccoides
GAAAAAAATTGTTACTAATGGCGCACTTCTATGTGGTGCGCCATTAGTATACCAGATACTAATGGCGCACCGTGGGCCATACTAATGGCACACCAGCGGTGCGCCATTAGAATACCAGATTCTAATGGCGCACCACAGGTGCGCCATTAGAAAAAAATTGTAATGGCGTGATGCTAGTGGCGCACCAGTAGTGCGCCATTAGTAGCGAAAATAGGTGCGCCACTAGCAGCCCTTTTTCTAGCAGTGAAGGAGTTATTGGAGAAAGGTTACATTCGACGGAGTTCATCACCATGGGGAGCCCCAGTGCTTTTGGTTGAAAAGAAGGATAAGTCCCTAAGGATGGTTGTTGATTATCAGGCCTTGAACGAGGTAACGATTAAGAACAAGTACCCATTGCCGATGATCAATGATCTGTTTGACCAACTGCAAGGAGCTAAGGTGTTTTCGAATATCGATCTGCGATCAGGATATCACCAGCTAAATATACGAGAGAAGGATATACCAAAGACAACATTCACCACACGGTACGGGCTATACGAATATACAGTCATGTCGTTTGGACTGACTAACGCCCCTGCCTATTTCATGAGCATGATGAACACGGTGTTCATGGAATATTTTGATAAGTTTGTTGTGGTGTTCATTGATGATATAATGGTATATTCGAAGAATGAAGAGGAACACAAGGAGCATTTGCGTTTAGTTCTCGAGAAACTCAGGGAACATCAGTTATATGCCAAGTTCAGCAAATGCGAGTTTTGGTTGAAGGAAGTCGGATTCCTTGGACATGTTATATCAGGAGAAGGTATAGCAATAGATCCCACCAAGGTTCAGTCGGTCACTGAATGGTTGTCACCCACTTCAGTTAGCGAGAGCCGCAGTTTTCTTGGACTCGCAGGATACTATCATAGATTCGTTGAGAATTTTTCAAAGACTGCAAAGTCAATGACAGAATTATTAAAGAAGGATACCAAGTTTAAATGGACGGAAGATTGTGAGGCAAGTTTCCAGGAGCTGAAGAAACGTTTGACTACAGCCCAAGTGCTGACACTGCCAGATATACGTAAGGATTTCCAAGTGTATTGCGACGCCTCTCGCCTAGGACTTGGAAGTGTGCTTATGCAGGACGGAAGAGTTATTTCGTATGCCTCACGACAACTAAAACCACACGAGTTGAATTATGCCGCGCATGATTTCGAGCTAGAAGCCGTGGTTCATGCGTTGAAAACTTGGAGACATTACCTTATTGGAAACCATTGTGATGTGTACACGGATCATAAGAGTTTGAAGTACATTTTCACCCAGAAGGAGCTGAACCTTAGGCAGAGAAGATGATTATGACATGAAGCTTCATTATCATCCAGGAAAGGCCAATGTCGTAGAAGACTCTTTGAGCCGGAAGAGTTATGCTAATACCCTAATAAGCATGGGATTGCCGAAGGAGTTAGTAGAGGATCTCCGGGAACTACGTTTGGAGATTGATCCTAGAGGTTTGGTTGCAACAATGGAGGTGCAGTCTACATTGTTGGGAAAATTCGAGAAGCTCAAAAAGAGGACAAAGAGATTGCAGAGATAAAGGAGAAAATGAGCAAAGGAAAGGCCAAAGGTTTTCATGAGGATGAGCACGACACCCTGTGGTTTGAGGACCGTGTGTATGTGCCCAATAACGCAGAGATCAGGAAGTTAATACTTCAGGAGGCTCATGACTCACCATACTCGATACACCCCGGAAACACCAAGATGTATTTGGATTTGAAGGAACGTTTCTGGTGGACAGGGATGAAGAAGGATATCGCCGAGTATGTGGCCGTATGTGATGTATGTTAGAGAGTGAAGGCAGAGCATCAAAATCCAGCAGGATTGTTACAGCCTATGCCGATACCCGAATGGAAGTGGGATAAACTTGGCATGGATTTTATCACCGGATTACCCAGGACCAAATCAGGACATGATTCTATATGGGTAGTAGTTGACCGTTTGACCAAAGTGGCACACTTTATCCCAGTGAAAACAACTTATACTAGTGCAAAGTTGGCCAAGATATATATGACCAGGATTGTATGTCTGCATGGAGTTCTGAGGACCATCGTATCGGATAGAGGGACACAGTTTACCTCAAAGTTTTGGCATCAGCTGCACCAGACTTTGGGAACGAGATTGGAGTTCAGTACAACATTTCACCCGCAGACGGATGGACAGACCGAGAGAGTCAACCAGATTCTGGAGGATATGTTGAGAGCCTGTGCGCTAGATTATGGATCTAGTTGGGATGACAATCTGCCTTACGCAGAGTTCTCATACAACAATAGTTACCAAGCTAGTCTGAAGATGGCACCGTTCGAAGCCCTGAATGGACGAAGGTGCAGAACACCATTGATGTGGGATGAAGTTGGAGACCAACAGTTGTTTGGACCAGACTTGATCAAAGAGTCTGAGAAGAAGGTTAAACTGATCCGGGATAAACTGAAGATAGCTCAGTCCACATAGAAGAGTTATG
>NW_021196015.1:0-1290 GCF_002162155.2 Triticum dicoccoides
CAACCGCGGTGAGCCCCCGAGTCGTTTCCCCCTTCTTCCCGGGTCTCTTTCGACCTCTAGGCCTTAGCCCCACCTTGGCCGAGAGCTCCACGCCGCCGGCGATGTCGCCGTCGTGGCCACGGTCACCGTAGCGCCCAACCGAGCACACTATTGTGCTCCACGCCTCACTAGGAGCACGCAGCACGCACCAACGCCTCCCCAAACACCCTGCAACGCTGACTCCGACCACACCCGAACTCCGGCCGCCGCTCACGAGCTCGCCGTCGACGGTACCGGCCACCCCAGGCTCGGCCACCACCACCGTTCGACGCGCGGGAGCAAGAGCTCTCCAACGAGCCCAAGAACGGCCTCGCCCGTGCCCTGTAGCGCGATCCCGCATCGCGCCGCCGTCTCGGGCCTCGCCGGCGTCACGTCGCCGGTGGGTTTGACCCGCCTTGACCACGGCAGGACCCCCCTGAGTCCCTGACAGGTGGGCCCAGCCCTGTAGCTAATTAAGATTAGCGCTAACCACTGTTAGTTAACCCCCTGACACTGACCAGTGGGCCCCAGCGCCACTAATTAGTAATTAGGATTAATTTAACCCTGTTTAACCCCCCTGTCACTGACGTGTGGGCCCCACACGTCAGGTTTGACCTCAGCCAACCGCAGTTGACCACTGACGTCATGATGACGTCATGCTGGCGCAATAACTATAATTTCTGGATTTAATTTAAATCAGGAAATTCCAGAATATTATTTAAACTTCAAAAATTCATAACTTTTATTCTGTAACTCCAAATTGGACAAATTATATATGAAAAATGATCAGAAAAATCCAATCTATCCATCTGTACTATTTTCATGCATGATCAAACAAGCTAAATTGATGTTTTAAGCAGAACAAGGAAAAGCACTTTAAAAGGCCATGTTTGAGTTTGAAATTTGAATCTTTGATTCAAATTTGTTCAAACCCTTCTGGTTTTAGTTGCATTAGCCCAACACACTCATATTGCCATGTTTCATGCATGCATCATATTGTTGCACATTGTTTGGTGATGGTTGTGTATCGGTGTCCTTTGCGACAGGTTCTGCCTCCGAGGAGTACCGTGATTACCCTAACGAAGAACCGTATCAGTGCATCGAACCATCAGGCAAGCAACCAACCATTTGATCATATCGATACAATCCCATGTTCTCGCTCCTGCTCTCTTTTACTGCATTAAGACAACGCGTTTCAAACTGCTGTGTGCTACGGTAGTTGAACCCATTTCCTCTGCATGACCTGTCATTGCCACAGTAACTAGATGAAAC
>NW_021196016.1:0-1242 GCF_002162155.2 Triticum dicoccoides
ACTCACCGCGCGCCGCCTCCGCGTCCGCCATGGCAGCCGCCCGCGACAAACGCCGGAAGGATGTAGCCGAACTCGAGCACGGACTCGAGCACAACGGCGACATACGCCTCCTCCCAACGTCAACCGCACGGTCGTATGCGCGCCCGCGGTCCTGGCGTGCCCGACGCGTCCCGTGCGCACCCATAACACGCACCGGTCGCGCCCGGCACGCCGCCACGGCTTATTGCCCTGCACCGCTGCGGCTTCAACCACAGCGCAGCACCTTCATGCCGCCATGTCGCTGTGTGTCGTTGAAGCCGCCACCTCGCAGGTCCTCCGCGGCCTCCTCACCGTGCTGCCGTAGCCACCGCGGCCTCCTCGTTGCGCCGCGCACCTCCATAGACCGACACACGGCCTGGAGCATCGCGCTGCCGCCGGCGAACTCCGCCACCGCCGGCACACCTCCGGCAAGGAGAACGATGCCCAAGATGAACCAGCTCATGATACCAAATGTTGGAACCGCAGCCCTCTAGCTACCTCTCCTCCCACTCGAACGGAGGTGGAAGAAGAAGAACAATGGACAAGAGAGATTTTCCGACCTGCACACCAACACCGTTACGGGCGCACGAACGCCCCAATCCTTTTTTCTTTCCGGTGGCTACATAGCTCTTGCCGGACGCACATCACAACCAATACACACAGGGCTTTTTATACCCGAGATACACACACACGCACCACCAGCCCGGCAACATACCCACGCACACACGTAGTAATCCAACCACTACTGGCCGGCTAACACGCTAACAGCCCATGCATGCATCCATATATCAACTGCCTAGACTAATTCACGTATGACTCGTATGGCTCGGCCACCACCTGGGACAACTAATCCAACTACATGCATGCACGAACAGTCACAGCACACACGACGCTGCGTCAACTGATACGCCGGTCACCACGCCGAGCCGTGGTTTACTCCTAACAGAATTCTCAGAGGCAAGGATAGAAACACGAGTCTTTTGTGACTTAAAAATGGAGGTGCTAAGTAGTAAGTTCCTAACCAGACATTCCCAGATTCTCGTCAGCCCTCCTCTCCTCTGCTCGAGTTGTTCCGTTTCTGGTTCTCGTGGAAGCGTTCTGCTCAGATTGCCAATATGTTTTGTCTGTAATGGGTGGTTTGGGTAGTACATAGTAGTACTGACAATTTTGGTTGGGGTTGTAGAGGAAGATGGCCACGCATGGGGAGCAATGGGAAGGAGAAGG
>NW_021196017.1:0-1281 GCF_002162155.2 Triticum dicoccoides
GGTGATTAGCACTAAGCTAATCACCTGACGGGCCGGCCCCACCTGGCAGGGCTCAGGCGACGGGGGCTCGTCGCCGGCGACCTCTGGACGCGGCGGAGTCCGCGCCACAGGCCACGGGGACGGCGTCTGAGAGCACCGGGGCGTAGCCTGGGCTCTCGCGCATCTGGTGGGACAGGTGGGAGGAGCGGGGACGGCCGGAGCTCGCCGGAGCAAGGCTCGCGGCGGCGGCCGGGGTTCGGGCGCGAGCGGGATCGGGCTGCGGGGCACGGGGAGGCCACCTGAGGGCCCGGCGGCACCCTCGTGGCACCAGGAACGCGGAGGGAGGCTTGGTTTGGGCGGAGGCGGGCCGAGACGGCGGCGGCGACGTGGACGGCGGCGAGGGGCTTCGGCCGTGGTGGGGAGCGGCGCTACGGCACGGGAACGGGAGGGAGAAGAGAGGGGAACGGCGGCGGAGCTCACCGCGATCACGCAGAGCAGCACAGCGGGGTCGGGGAAGGCCTGGTGACGGCGAATCGACGGCGGCGGACGGCGGATCCCGAGGAGGAAGACGATGGCGATGGTGGCTCCTCGGGGCACTCCGGCTTGCTTGGCTCGGCGAGGAGGTAGCTGGCGACGAAGCGGAGCTCCTGGGCGTGTCGGGGAGGTGAGGGGAGACCGGTGGCTACGGAGATGCCCGTCGGCGGCGGCGGTGGTGCTCGGGTGACAGGGAGAGAGAGCAGGGGGAGAAGAGGACGGCGAGGGAGAGTGAGAACGGTGCGGGGCAGCGCGTGGCGACGTTCCGGACGTCCAGGCGTCGAGGGGAGGACAGGCAGGCAGGTGCCGTGGCGGCACGGCGGTGCGCACGCGCCGGCCACACGCCTCTGGCCTCCTGGCGGGAGGTGGAGGACGACTGGCGCTAGCCAATCGGCTGGGCCGGCCAGCTGGGCCGCACAGGGGAGGGGAGGCCCAGGTAAGCCCCTCCTTCTATTATTTCTGTTTTTCTATTTTTTTCTGACATTTGTTTGATTTAACAAATATATTAAATCATTTAATTTTATTATGCCAATTTTTGCAGGAGCTAGATATATTATTCCAGAGCTCTTTTATAATTGGCATAATTTTTGGACCATATTTCATATATATAGAAATATATTTCCAATGCAAATATTTATCGAATTAATCCAAATGGCCAAAATAAATATCCATGAGCTCCTAAAAATATTGTTTTGATTTTTATCTCTGTCCAATATTTTTAGAGGGCATCATGAGCATTTTCTTGGACCCTTTTGGAGATTTTTTTTT
>NW_021196018.1:0-1242 GCF_002162155.2 Triticum dicoccoides
ACTCACCGCGCGCCGCCTCCGCGTCCGCCATGGCAGCCGCCCGCGACAAACGCCGGAAGGATGTAGCCGAACTCGAGCACGGACTCGAGCACAACGGCGACATACGCCTCCTCCCAACGTCAACCGCACGGTCGTATGCGCGCCCGCGGTCCTGGCGTGCCCGACGCGTCCCGTGCGCACCCATAACACGCACCGGTCGCGCCCGGCACGCCGCCACGGCTTATTGCCCTGCACCGCTGCGGCTTCAACCACAGCGCAGCACCTTCATGCCGCCATGTCGCTGTGTGTCGTTGAAGCCGCCACCTCGCAGGTCCTCCGCGGCCTCCTCACCGTGCTGCCGTAGCCACCGCGGCCTCCTCGTTGCGCCGCGCACCTCCATAGACCGACACACGGCCTGGAGCATCGCGCTGCCGCCGGCGAACTCCGCCACCGCCGGCACACCTCCGGCAAGGAGAACGATGCCCAAGATGAACCAGCTCATGATACCAAATGTTGGAACCGCAGCCCTCTAGCTACCTCTCCTCCCACTCGAACGGAGGTGGAAGAAGAAGAACAATGGACAAGAGAGATTTTCCGACCTGCGCACCAACACCGTCACGGGCGCACGAACGCCCCAATCCTTTTTTCTTTCCGGTGGCTACATAGCTCTTGCCGGACGCACATCACAACCAATACACACAGGGCTTTTTATACCCGAGATACACACACACGCACCACCAGCCCGGCAACATACCCACGCACACACGTAGTAATCCAACCACTACTGGCCGGCTAACACGCTAACAGCCCATGCATGCATCCATATATCAACTGCCTAGACTAATTCACGTATGACTCGTATGGCTCGGCCACCACCTGGGACAACTAATCCAACTACATGCATGCACGAACAGTCACAGCACACACGACGCTGCGTCAACTGATACGCCGGTCACCACGCCGAGCCGTGGTTTACTCCTAACAGAATTCTCAGAGGCAAGGATAGAAACACGAGTCTTTTGTGACTTAAAAATGGAGGTGCTAAGTAGTAAGTTCCTAACCAGACATTCCCAGATTCTCGTCAGCCCTCCTCTCCTCTGCTCGAGTTGTTCCGTTTCTGGTTCTCGTGGAAGCGTTCTGCTCAGATTGCCAATATGTTTTGTCTGTAATGGGTGGTTTGGGTAGTACATAGTAGTACTGACAATTTTGGTTGGGGTTGTAGAGGAAGATGGCCACGCATGGGGAGCAATGGGAAGGAGAAGG
>NW_021196019.1:0-1523 GCF_002162155.2 Triticum dicoccoides
ACGCGTCGGGTCTACATGGAGTGGATGTAGCTGTGGGCCTGGCCCGGATGTTGCTCCCCGGTGTCCCTCTGGGCCGACCTGACACAACCGGGTGGAGAGGTCCACTGGTCAAAGGCCGTCCGTGCAAAGTCAAAGGGCTAGATCCCGTGGTCAAACGCTACAGGGTTAGGCGGGACGGGGGCCCTGGGGGGTAGCAATGCCACCGGAGCATCGTACCGGGCCCTCATACATGCGGGGTGGTGTTGTGGCATGTCCGAAGAGGCGGCACGCGTCTCCGGTGCGTGGCCCCCCTGACGAACGGCGCCGCCGCCGGCACCCGGAGGGGGGAAACGGACGCGTCGAGTCTACACGGAGTGGATGTAGGTGTGGGCCTGGCCCGGATGTTGCTCCAAAGTGTTCCTATGGGCCGACCTAACACAACCGGGTGGAGAGGTCCACTGGTCAAAGCCCGTCCGTGCAAAGTCAAAGGGCTAGATCCCGTGGTCAAACGCTACAGGGTTAGGCGGGACGGGGGCCCTGGGGGGTAGCAATGCCACCGGAGTGTCGTACCGGGCCCTCATACATGCGGGGTGGTGTTGTGGCATGTCCGAAGAGGCGGCACGCGTCTCCGGGTTGTGGCCCCCCTCACGGACGGCAATGAAACGGTGGTAGACGTTCTGCGGTAACGATGCAGCGTGAATATTATTAAATACTTGGAGCGCGATAAAATCATGAGTTTTCTACACAACGTGGGCACATGTGGTATAGGACTAATGGTAATTTTTCATAATTTTTTGTGATGGAGAAGTATCTGAACACTTCCCTCTACGCGGATTGCTCTTCGCACGTCTACGACTGTGGCCGGCGGCCTTCGGGGGGTAGCATACCGTAAAATCTTGCGTAGGCGGTCTCTCACAAGTCTGGAAGTGTTGAGGCGGTTGCAAACGCCCAGCACGCATCTCCGGTGCGTGCCCCCCCTCACGGACGGCGCCGCCGCCGGCACCTGGAGGAGGGAAACGGACGCGTCGGGTCTACATGGAGTGGATGTAGCTGTGGGCCTGGCCCGGATGTTGCTCCCCGGTGTCCCTCTGGGCCGACCTGACACAACCGGGTGGAGAGGTCCACTGGTCAAAGGCCGTCCGTGCAAAGTCAAAGGGCTAGATCCCGTGGTCAAACGCTACAGGGTTAGGCGGGACGGGGGCCCTGGGGGGTAGCAATGCCACCGGAGCATCGTACCGGGCCCTCATACATGCGGGGTGGTGTTGTGGCATGTCCGAAGAGGCGGCACGCGTCTCCGGTGCGTGGCCCCCCTGACGAACGGCGCCGCCGCCGGCACCCGGAGGGGGGAAACGGACGCGTCGAGTCTACACGGAGTGGATGTAGGTGTGGGCCTGGCCCGGATGTTGCTCCAAAGTGTTCCTATGGGCCGACCTAACACAACCGGGTGGAGAGGTCCACTGGTCAAAGCCCGTCCGTGCAAAGTCAAAGGGCTAGATCCCGTGGTCAAACGCTACAGGGTTAGGCGGGACGGGGGCCCTGGGGGG
>NW_021196020.1:0-1990 GCF_002162155.2 Triticum dicoccoides
GGTTCCATCCATGAGGAGATCCGGCCGGAGTTTCGCTCACAGCCCCAAACGATGTGAACAGGGTTCCGTGACACCAAACGGGCGCCCGGTTTACCCGGCCACGTGCCTACCGCATCACAGCCCACCCCTACGGTCAGCGCTGTCCACGGCCTCCAGCATACTACAAACACCAGAAACTACTTGCAACTCCTGGACAGAGGACAAGGGTGAATAAGAAGTCGAGCGGGGTCATATTTCAGGGCCCAATGTATGGTAGTAGCTGAATCATGGATCACAAACACAGAACTCAGTTCCTGAGGACGGCTACAATGAGACAACCCACCATGTACTCCTACATGGCCTCTCACCGCTACCTTTACCAAATCGTGTTCACACACTTAGCTCACACACAGTAGGACATGTTCACACACCTCTGATTCATCCCCGATGAATCAGACTTGACTCAACTCTAAGCAGTAGCAGGCATGACAAACAAACATGAATGAGTAGGCACAACAGGGCTCAAACAACTCCTACTCATGCTAGTGGGTTTCATCTATTTACTGTGGAATGACAGGTCATGCAAAGGATAAAGGGGTTCAGCTACCGCAGCAAGTAACAGATGAATCGATGTTGTCCTAATGCAGTAAAAGAGAGCAGAAGCGAGAGAGTGGGATTTTATCGGAATGAACAAGGGGGTTTTGCTTGCCTGGCACTTCTGAAGATAACATTGGGTCTTCATCAGTGTCAACGATCACATCATCGGTATCACGTCTATCGAGAGGGGACAAATACCGGCAACAAAGAAGAAATACAATCAATGCAATGCACAATATGATGCATGCTCATGACATGGCAATATGAATGTGTTTTGAGCTAATGCAACTAGCAACAGATTAAATGAAGTTGGTTTGAATATAAAATTCAAATTCAAACTCCATATGTGATTATTCAAATGCCATTTAATTGATTTGTGCTAAACAGCACCTATAAGTTGTTCTAACATGCATGAAAATGGTACAAATGGATTCCTTGAATTTTTCTGATAATTTTTCATATATAAATTATTTAATTTGGAGTTATGGTTAATTTTCTATGATTTATTGAAGTTTTAGGCATTTTATGGAATTATAAATCATTTCCTAATTTATTTAATTCCAGAAACACTTTACTGCGTCAGCATGACGTCGGCATGACGTCAGCAAGTCAACAGGGGCCGGTCAGGGTCAAACCTGACGGGTGGGGTCCACACGTCAGTGACACAGGGGCTAATCCCGCGTTGACCCGGGCTTTGACCCACTACGGGGCCCACTGTCAGTGGCTGTGGGGGGTGTTTAGAGCGTCATTAGTGCTAATTAGGCATGCCACATCGGCAGTCGCCGGGGTTTCGCCGGCGGCGACCATTCCGCACGGCGGGGGAGCGCCGGACTTGCGCTAGGGGCATCGGATCGACGCGCCATGGGCACAAGGAGGTAGCCCGCGCCCGTGCGCATCTAGGGGACCAACGGGAGGTGCGGGGGTGGCCGGGGTTCGCTGGAATGGAGCCCGAGGCGGCGCCGGAGTTAGGGCCTCGGCGAAAACGGCGTTGTGGAGCACGGGCAAGTGAGGTAAAGCATTGCGCAGCCTCCTGGAGTCACCACGAGCTCGGTGAGATGCACGGGCGCGACCCGTTCGAGCTCAGGCCACGGCGGCGACATGGTCAGCGGCGGCTGGAGTTCAGCCGCGACGGGCTATGGCCTAGAGCTCGCAAACGCGAGGGGAGAGAGAGGGGTTCTGCACGGAGGCTCACCGCGGAGCTGTAGGGAGGGTCAGTGGGCTCGGGGGCGCGCCGGAGTGGCCGAATTCGACGGAGACAGCACCGGGGCCGAAGCTCGGAGATGATGACGATGGCGGCTGCTCGGGGCCCTTCCGGTCACGTGGCTCGGTGAGGGGGTTGGCGACGAGGTGCAGGAGCTCGGGAGCACGTCGGAGAGGGGAGGGGGTGGCCGTGGTCATGGGTACGGCGATGATG
>NW_021196021.1:0-1321 GCF_002162155.2 Triticum dicoccoides
TATATATATATATATATATATATATATATATATATATATATATATATATATATATAGGCTTGCTAAACTATGGCTGCGCGCATTCTACCTTATCCTACGCTCCGGCCACTTCAACCGAGCCAACCTACGCGACTAATTAGGCCGACACGCTAACCAGGTGGAAGGGCGCGGGCGACGTGGGAAAAGATTGATCGTAACGCTTACGACCAAAACTGTTGGCGGCGCTTTGCTGGCCTTCTCCTAGACAAAAAGATAGTAATGGATTACCATCGCCCTGGTGTCGCTTTGCCAGCCTTCTCTCAGAAAAAAAAAATAGTAACACGTTACCGTTGCCATACTTTAGTTAACAGTCATCCCTCGCACGTCTACACCATCGAAACATCGTAAAAGTGACCCAGCCTAAGTGTTAATTCCTAGCTTTTCAGTAGTAACGATTTACCATCACATACAGTTTTCTTTAAAATAATAAACTCCAGTTACGTTTCGTACCCACGTTCCCACGATTGTGCATTGACCGGTCACTAGGCGGTCTCTATTCTTTAATACCTCGTTCCTATTGACATCCACCGCATCATCACTATCGCCATCCGCCGCCGCCGCCGCCGCCGCCGCTGTTAACTACTGCCAATTTCTGAGCATGTCTTGCAAAGGTTTTTCTACATTTAGGGTCAGTGCCAGTAAAAACCCAATGACCATTACTATGTATACTCAATCTATTACTGGCAATTTTTAGGGATGAAACCATCGTTCGATGTCTTAGTGTCGGTAAAAAATCGTAGCTCTATTACTATCTACTCTTAATCTACTACCGGCAATGATTAGGGATGCAACCTTCATATCTACCTGCCGGTAAATAACCTAGGTCCATTACTATCTACACTTAATCTATTACTGACAATGTTTAGGAATGAAATCATGATGGCTTAGAGCCGCCGGTAAAAACCTAGGTCCATTACTATCTACACTTAATCTATTACTGGCAATGTTTACAAATGAAATCATGATGTCTTAGAGCCGGTAAAAAACATAGGTCCATTACCATCTATACTTATTTTATTACGGGCAATGAATACTGACGCAAGATCTCGCGTAGCGGAGCAACACATGGTAATATAACTAAACATGTTACTTTATTTTGCACATGCCGTTACCCACCAAATCTGCCTTCTCATCGACCGGCGCACCCGCCTGTGATTAGTAGCAGCAGCCTGCGTAGCGGAGAAACACATGGTAACAGAAATAAAGCGTGTTACTTTATTTTGCATATACAGTTACCCTCAAAATTTGGCCTTCTGAGCGACCCGCGTGCCCCGCGCACCCG
>NW_021196022.1:0-2322 GCF_002162155.2 Triticum dicoccoides
GCCCCGCACCTCTCTCCCTCTCTCTCATTCCTCCCCTTCCCCTGGTCTCTCTCCCACGCGACCGCCCGAACGCGCCGTCGCCGCCGCACGCCATTGCCGCGGCCACCACCTCCCCCTCGCCCTCTCTTCGAGTCCGGAAGCTCCGCCACGTCGTCCACCTCCTCTCCGCCAAGCCGTGCCTCGCCGGACGCCCCGTCGAGCCGTCGCCGTCGCCTTCTTCACCTCCGGCCGCCGTAGATCCCCATCGCCGCCCCGCCGTCTCCAGTGCGTCCCCGAGCTCACCATCAAGCCCGTCGAGCCCGCGGTGAGCTCCGCCACCGTTCCCCTCTCTTCGTTTAGCTGCCCGCACGCCGTAGCCCTCCTCCCCACCACGGCCGAAGCCTCTCGCCGCCGTCCATGTCGCCGTCGTCGTCTCGGCCCGCCTCCGCCCAAACCGAGCACCCCATCGTGCTCCCGGTGCCATGAGGGTGCCGCAGAGCCCCTCGTGTGGCCTCCCCATGCCCCGCAGCCCGTTCCCGCTCGAAGCCGAACTCCGGCCGCCGCCCCGAGCTTCGCTCCGGCGAGCTCCGACCCCCAGCTCCTCCCACCTGCTCCACCAGATGTGCGAGAGCCCGGGCTACACCCCGGTGCCCTTAGCCGCCGCCCCCGTGGCCTGTAACGCGGACGCCGCCGCGTCCTGAGGTCGCCGCAGACGACCTCACCGGCCTGACGTGTGGGCCCGACCTGCCAGGTGATTAGCTTAAGCTAATCACCACTTAGTTAACCTTGAGACACTAACAGTGGACCCAGCGCCACTAATCTAAGTTAGATTAGAATTAACCCCCCTGTTAACTAACTGTGACACTGACGTGTGGACCCCACACGTCAGGTTTGACCCTGGTCAGCCCCGGTTGACCTTCTAACATCGTGCTGACGTCATGCTGGCGCAATAATATATTTTCTGGAATTAAAATAAATCAGGAAATTCCAGAAAATATTCAAAACTTCAAAAATTCATATCAATTCAACCGTAGCTCAGATTGAAATAAATTATATATGAAAAATTATCAGAAAAATGCAATCTATCCATCTGTACCAGTTTCATGCATGATAAAACAACTTATACTTGCTGTATAGGTGAAAACACATGAATGGCATTTATAAGAGCTTATTTTGGAGTTGCATTTGAACCTTTGGTTCAAATGGACTTCATTCAAATTGAATACTAGTTGCATTAGCCCAAACAGCATCACCTCTACATGCCATGTTCATGCATCATATTGTTGCATATGATTGTGTATTGATTGCCGGCACTGTTCCTTCTCGATAGGTCCTGCTCCGGAGACGTTCCATAGTACCTGTCTGTGAAGCAGTGCCTCCCTTGTTGATTTACCAGGCAAGCAAACCCCCTTGTTCATTCCGATACAACCCTACTCTCTCGCTCCTGCTCTCAGTTATTGCATTAGGACAACAATGATTCGTCTGCTACTTTATGTTGCGGTAGTTGAACCCATTCCTTTGCATGACCTGTCATTGCCATAGTAAATAGTTGAAACCCACTAGCATGTGTAGGAGTTGATTGAAGCCATTGTTGTGTTCCTACCATGCTATGCCTGCTATTGCTTAGAGTGTGTCAAGTCTGATTCATTGGGAATGAATTGGAGTGCAGTGTTCTATGTTTTGATGCTGAGAGTGAATTGTGTGAACACGATTTGGTAAAGGTAGCGGTGAGAGGCCATGTAGGAGTACATGGTGGGTTGTCTCACTGGAACCGTCCTTAAGCACTGAGTTCTGTGTATGTTGTCCAATGACTAGCTACTACCACACATTGGAATGCTTAAGTGCCCCTCTCGACTTATTAACCGACTTGATCTTTGTCCAGGAGTCGCAACTAGTTTCTGGTGTTTGTAGGTAGTGCTATTTTTCTACCAAGTGGCACCCGGCAGGGTGGGCTGGGACAGACTAGGCACACATGGCCTGGTGTACCGAGTGGCACCCGGATGGTGGGCTCGGGAACCCTGCACACATCGTTTGGGGCCGTGAGCGAAACCCCGGCCGGATCTCCTTGCGGATGGAACCCGAATAGGCGGTAAACCTAGACTAGAGTCTTGTGTGGTTAGTCAGGTCGTGGCCGACACCCTCGCCAGGCTTCCGCTTGAAGGTTGCCGAGATACATGACGTGTACATGGCGGTAAGTGGCGAGAGCGTGTGTGAAGAAGTACACCCCTGCAGGGTTAACATGATCTATTCGAATAGCCGGGTCCGCGGTTATGGACTTCTTGGATGCTTACATGGTACATAGACAACTTAAAGTGGATACTCTAAAATGCACAAGACAAGTGT
>NW_021196023.1:0-1020 GCF_002162155.2 Triticum dicoccoides
TCATCATGGTCAACTCTGACGTGTGGGTCCACAGTGATTAGATAATATTAAACAGAATTTAAACTAGTGTTAGTTAGGGGCGTGGGCCCAGTAGTCAGTGAGAGGGGGGGTTAGTTAGTGGGGTCATTAGCGCTAATTAAGTGACACGTCGACTTCGCCGGAGTTCGGCCGGCGACGACCAAAACTGCGGCGGAAGCTCGCCGGAGTGGCGCTGCGAGCGGTTTTGGGCCAAGCCAAGGGCACCAGAGGGTTGCCCTTGCTTGCGCGCATCCAAAGGAGGCATGCGGGAGGCGCGGGGTGGCCGGAGCTCGCCGGAGTGGAGGCCGCGGCGGCTGCCGGAGCTCGGGTTTGGGCGGAGCGAGGTTAGGGAGCGCTAGGGGGCTGGCTGAGGGGCTATGCGGACTCCTGGGGCGGCTAGGAGCACGCTAGGCTCGTCGGACTGGCCGCAGCAGCACGTCAGTGCCATGCCCGGCGTCCATGGCGGACGGCGGCGCTCGGTACGGTGGCTAGCATGGCTACTGCACGGGAACCCAATGGCGAGAGAGGGGAAACGTAGGAGAGCTCACGGAGGGGCTAGCGGAGGAGACGACGAAGTCGGGGAAGCTCTGGACGCGCCGAATCGGTGGAGTCGATCTCCGGGCACCGGAGGTGAAGACGACGATGCTCTGGTCGGCTGGGGCCTCTTCTGGTCGCGTGACACGACGAGGAGGTCGAGGGAGGACCGGCGGAGCTTCCTGGGGCGTCGGTGAGGCTAGGGGTGGCCGGTGGCCATGGGTACGGCGACGATGGCGGCGAGCTCCGCTCGGTGGTGTGCGCGAGAGGGAAACAGAGGAGGGAATGGGGTCCAGGGGAAGAGAGGGGAGGTGCAGGGGGCGAGGGCGGCTCCGTGGCGTCGCGAGGGAGTCGGGGAGGCTGCCACGGCGAAGCAGGAGGTGGCGTCGGGGCTCTCGGCACGCGCCACGCCTTGCCTCTGCCTACTGGCAGAGGAAGACGACGAGCGGCGAGGGGGTTTGCGGTGGT
>NW_021196024.1:0-1157 GCF_002162155.2 Triticum dicoccoides
TTTACCACCACATCCTAGTAGTTATAGGAACATTATTTTTGGATTTTGTTTCTTGTTCTACTAATCATGACAGGATCCAGAGTCAATTCATGGGCTTTGTCGATCGCGGGAGACGTGCCACCACCTTTGCAAATACCACAACCGTCACGAGAGGTGCACAAACATCCAAATGCACATGATCAGGTTAATGTATCTATACCACCATTTAATGGCCGTTTTAAACCTGCTTTATATATTGAATGGGAGTTCGACATAAAAATATATTTGCTTCCCATAATTTCGATGAACATAAAAAGGTTAAGGTTGCGGTTGGTTCTTTCACTGGTTATGCTTTGGTTTGGTGGAGTGAATATTGTCGGTTACACCCTGATTATATACCTACTACTTGGGATGATTTGAAACTTGCCATGCGACATACTTTCGCCCCTGCTTATTATACTCGTGACATGATTAAGAAGTTGCAACACTTAAAACAAGGTAGTGAAACTGTACCAAAATATTATGATGATTTACAAACTACCTTGTTGCATTCTTCTTTAGAAGAAAGTGAAGATGATTTTATGGATAGATTTTGGGGAGGATTAAACCGTGATATTCAAGAGATACTAATTCATGAAGAGTGTTATCCTATGGACCATTTGTTTCATCTTGCTTGCAAAGCTGAACAGGAAATAAAACGACGTGTTGGCCACGAGGAGAACAAGCGCACGGTGCACATTCCAAGAGTTGATATGATTGTTCCTTCAACTACTAGGCATACTATGACAACCACATCCGTTGTTGTCAGGACTACATGATGAGGACATCAATACAATTGTTACACCCACAGCCCCTGCTGCTATACATACTGGACCAATTACTAGAGCTCGTGCACGCCAACTAAATTACGAGGTACTTTCGTTTCTTGGTAATGATTCTAATGTTCATGAGAATATGATGCTGCCTAAATTGGATACATTTGTTTTGCTTACAAATGAAGGGCCTAGCTTGGAGAAGGATGAACATTGGAGCAAGAACAAGCATGGAGATGATGGCATGCGCAAGGGGAACAAGAACGGAGTTACAAGTGATGATTTCAGGACTTTGAAGCCACCATAATGGGTGCATGAAGCCTTGGACGAAATATACAAGATGCCACTTCATAAATTTCGTCCCGA
>NW_021196025.1:0-837 GCF_002162155.2 Triticum dicoccoides
GGGGGGGGGTTAGTCAACGGTGATTAGCACTAAGCTAATCACCTGACGGGCCGGCCCCACCTGGCAGGGCTCAGGCGACGGGGGCTCGTCGCCGGCGACCTCTGGACGCGGCGGAGTCCGCGCCACAGGCCACGGGGACGGCGTCTGAGAGCACCGGGGCGTAGCCCGGGCTCTCGCGCATCTGGTGGGACAGGTGGGAGGAGCGGGGACGGCCGGAGCTCGCCGGAGCAAGGCTCGCGGCGGCGGCCGGGGTTCGGGCGCGAGCGGGATCGGGCTGCGGGGCACGGGGAGGCCACCTGAGGGCCCGGCGGCACCCTCGTGGCACCAGGAACGCGGAGGGAGGCTTGGTTTGGGCGGAGGCGGGCCGAGACGGCGGCGGCGACGTGGACGGCGGCGAGGGGCTTCGGCCGTGGTGGGGAGCGGCGCTACGGCACGGGAACGGGAGGGAGAAGAGAGGGGAACGGCGGCGGATCTCACCGCGATCACGCAGAGCAGCACAGCGGGGTCGGGGAAGGCCTGGTGACGGCGAATCGACGGCGGCGGACGGCGGAGCCCGAGGAGGAAGACGATGGCGATGGTGGCTCCTCGGGGCACTCCGGCTTGCTTGGCTCGGCGAGGAGGTAGCTGGCGACGAAGCGGAGCTCCTGGGCGTGTCGGGGAGGTGAGGGGAGACCGGTGGCTACGGAGATGCCCGTCGGCGGCGGCGGTGGTGCTCGGGTGAGAGGGAGAGAGAGCAGGGGGAGAAGAGGAGGGCGAGGGAGAGTGAGAACGGTGCGGGGCAGCGCGTGGCGACGTTCCGGACGTCCAGGCGTCGAGGGGAGGACAGGCAGGCAGGTG
>NW_021196026.1:0-1212 GCF_002162155.2 Triticum dicoccoides
CCGGTAAGAGAGGCTACTAAAGATAAACAACTAGATAGTCAGATCCCACACATACCAAGCATTTCAATAACATACACACAATATGCTCGATATGTGCAATACAACATGGCATCACAAAATGACTCTACGACTCAAGTATTATTCAATAGGCTCCGAGGAGCGAGATATTACAAACATGGGTCTCATGACCCAACATTCAGAGCATACAAAACAAAGCACAAGCGGAAGCTATCATGTCTGAGTACAGACATCTATAAATGAAAAAGGCTGAGAAGCCTGACTATCTACCAGATCCTGCCGGGGCTCAAGATCGTAGCTGAGGTAACAAGCTAAACGTCGAAGTCCACGCGAAACTACTAGTGAGACCGAAGTCTCTCTGCAAAAACATAAAATAGGCAAACGTGAGTACAAATGTACCCAGCAAGACTTACATCAGAACTAACTACATATGCATCATTATCAACAAGGGGGTGGAGGGGTTTGACTGTAGCAAGCCAGCTTTGACTCGGTGGCTATCCTGAACTACGACTGCAAGTAACTCTTTTGAAGTGGCGCACACGAGTCCACATATTCACCATATCAATACACCACTATGGATCCGCTCCCGTCTCCCTACGAGAACGCCATCCATAGCACTCACGCTTATCTTGCGTGTTTTAGAGTATCCACTTTCACTTGTCTATGAACTGTACAAGGGGTCCACGTTTCCATATCCGAGGAATCCGGCTATTCGAATAGATAATGATAACCCTGCAGGGGTGTACTTCTTCACACACGCTCCCGCCACTTACCACCCTGTACACATCATGTACCTCGGCAACCTTCAAGCGGAAACCGGGCGAGGGAGTCGGCCACGACCTGACTAACCGAACAAGTCTCTAGTCCAGGTTTATCGCCTATTCGGGTTCCATCCACAAGGAGATCCGGCCGGGGTGTCGCTTACGGCCCCAAACGATGTGTGCAGGGTTCCCAAGCCCACCAACCGGGTGCCACTTGGTACACCGGGCCACTGTGCCTAGTCTGTCCCAAGCCCACCTGTACCGGGTGCCACTTGGTAGACTACTAACACTACCTACAAACACCAGAAACTAGTTGCAACTCCTGGACAGAGATCATGTTGATTAATAAGTCGAGAGGGGTCGAGTTACCGGAACCCAATGTGTGGTAGTAACTGGTCATGGATCACAAACACAGAACTCAGTTCCTGAGGAC
>NW_021196027.1:0-983 GCF_002162155.2 Triticum dicoccoides
TATTACTTAGTTTCGGGGGTCCTGGAGTGATTTCCACAATTTACGAACCCCGTGGTGCGTTTACGTTTCGGTCATCAACACTCACAATTTTGGCCGATTCTGGTCCGTTTCGTGCACTATTACTCGCCGCTTTGGGGTCCCAGAGCGATTTCCATGGTTGTTGAACTCCAAGGTGCACTTACATGTCTGTCATCAACATTCATAGTTTTTGCCAATTCTGGCCCGTTTCTTGGACTATTACTCTGTTTTGGCGTCCCGGTGTGATTTCCATGATTGACGAACACCGGGGTGCGTTTATGTGTCGGTTAGCAACACTCGCATTTTGGGCCGCTTCTGGCCCGTTTCGTCGACTATTACTCACCGTTTTGGGGCCCCAAAGCGATTTCCATGGTTGTTGAATCCCATGGTGCGCTTACGTGTCGATCATCAACAATCGCAGTTTGGGCCGATTTTGGCCCGTTTCTTGCACTATTAGTTAGTTTTGGGCGTCCCGCAGTGATTTCCACGATTGACGAACTCCGTTGTGCGTTTACATGTCAGTCATGCATCAACACACAATTTTGGTCGACTCTGGTCCATTTCGTGCACGATTATTCACCATTTTGGCGTCCCAGAGCGATTTCCATGATTGAAAATTCCCGGGGTGCGTTTGCGTGTCTCTCCTCAACACTCACAGTTTGGGCCAATTCTGACGCGATTCGAGGACTATTACTCAACATTTAGGGGTCCCGAAGCAATTTCCATAGTTGTTGAACCCCAAACTGCGTTTACGTGCCGGTCATGAAGACTCACAGTTGTGGCCGATTCTGGCCCGTTTCGTGGACTATTACTCACTGTTTGGGGTCCCGGTGTGACTTGCGCAATTAACAAACCCCGGGGTGCGTTTACGTGTCGATCATCAACACTCGCAGTTTCGGCCGATTCGGGCTCGTTTTGTGGCACTCGCAGTTTTGGCCGATTCTGGCCCGTTTCATGGACTATTA
>NW_021196028.1:0-1782 GCF_002162155.2 Triticum dicoccoides
CGAGAACTTTTATTTTCAGCACATAAAACAACATCATGGCAATTCTGCTAAAAACAGCGTCAGTCTGGGTTAGTTCCATTCAAATCATACAAGTTAGAGTCCAAAACAAGGGAAAAAGTGTTTGGAAAAGTAGATACGAAGGAGACGTATCAACTCCCCCAAGCTTAAACCCTTGCTTGTCCTCAAGCAATTCAGTTGACAAACTGAAAAAGAAAAAGAAAAACTTTTACAAACTATGTTTGCTCTTGTTGTTGTAAACATGAAAAGCCAGCATTCAAGTTTCAGCAATTATTATGAACTAACCATACTCACAATAACACGTAGGTCTCACAATTACTCATATCAATAGCATAATCAGCTAGCGAGCCATAATAATAAAACTCGGATGACAACACTTTCTCAAAATAATCATAACATGATATAACAAAATGGTATCTCGCTAGCCCTTTCTGAGACCGCAAAACATAAATGCAGAGCACCTTTAAGGATCAAGGACTGACTAAACATTGTAATTCATGGTAAAAGAGATCCAGTCAAGTCATACCCAATATAAACCAATTATAATGAATGCAAATGACAGTGTGCTCTCCAGCGGGTGCTTTTTAATAAGAAGGGTGATGACTCAACATAAAAGTAAATAGATTGGCCCTTCGCAGAGGGAAGCAGGGATTTGTAGAGGTACCAGAGCTCGGTTTTGAAATAGATATAAATTATATTTTGAGCGGCATACTTTCATTGTCAACATAACAACTAAGAGATGATGATATCTTCCATGCTAAATAGATTATAGGCAGTTCCCAAACAGAATGGTAAAGTTTATACTCCCCCTCCTCCACAAGCATCAGTCCATGGCTTGCTCGAAACAACGAGTGCCTCCAACATTCAACAGGTCCCAGGGGGAGTTTTGTTTACAGTTATTTTGATTTAGTTTGCATAAAGCATGGGACTGGGCATCCCGGACACCAGCCATTTTCTCGTGAATGAGGAGCGGAGTCCTCCCCTATTGAGAATAACCCACCTAACACAGAAGATAAGGGCAACTGAGGGAGTCCTGGATTAGGGGGTGTCCGGATAGCCAGACTACCATCATCAGCCGAACTATCATCGGCCGGACTATCATCATCGACCGGACTCCAAGACTATGAAGATACAAGATTGAAGACTTCGTCCCGTGTCCGTATAGGACTTTCCTTGGCGTGAAAGGCAAGCTTGGCGATACGGATATGTAGATCTCCTACCATTGTAACCGACTCTATGTAACCCTAGCCCTCTCCGGTGTCTATGTAAACCGGATGGCTCTAGTCCGTAGAACAACAACAACCATTACAATCATACCATAGGCTAGCTTCTAGGGTTTAGCCTCCTTGATCTCGTGGTAGATCCACTCTTGTAAACATCCACAATATCAATATCAATCAAGCAGGACGTAGGGTTTTACCTCCATCAAGAGGGCCCGAACCTGGGTAAAACATCGTGTCCCTTGTCTCCTGTTACCATCCGCCTAGACGCACAGTTCGGGACCCCCTACCCGAGATCCATCGGTTTTGACACCGACATTGGTGCTTTCATTGAAAGTTCCTCTGTGTCGTCACCGATAGGCTTGATGGCCTCTTCAATCGATAACGACGCAGTCCTGGGTGAGACTTTTCTCCCCGGACAGATCTTCGTATTCGGCGGCTTCGCGCTGCGGGCCAACTCACTTGGCCATCTGGAGCAGATTGAAAGCTATGCCCCTGGCCGTCAGGTCAGGTTTGGAAGCCTAAACTTCACGGACGATATCCG
>NW_021196029.1:0-887 GCF_002162155.2 Triticum dicoccoides
TGGTCAAGTGGGTCAACCCCACCGGCGTCTCGACGCCGGCGAGGTCCGGGACGGTGGCGACCGTCGGAAACATGCTACAGGGCACGGACGAGGCCGTGCTTGGGCTCGTTGGAGAGCCCTTGCTCCCGCGCGTCGAGCGGTGCGGTTGCTAGGTCGTGGGGAGGCCGGAGCTGACGACGGCGAGCTCGGTTGCGGCCGCCGGAGCTCGGGTAAGACACGGGCGACCACTAGGGAGCGCGAGAGGGCGAGCTGCGGCAGGCAACGGGCTCGTGGAAACGTTCTGAGCACGATGGTGCACTCGGGTGGGAGCTCCAGTGGCTGCAGTGACGGCGGCGACGAGGTCAGCGGCGGCCGGAGTTCGGCCGCGGCGGAGCTATGGCCTAGAGCTCGCAAACGCGAGGGGAAAGAGAGGGGTTCTGCACAGAGGCTCACCGCGGAGCTGTAGGGAGGGTTAGTGGGCTCGGGGGCGCGCCGGAGTGGCCGAATTGACGGAGAAGGGCGCCGGGGCCGAAGCTTGAAGACGATGTCGATGGCGGCTGCTCGGGGCCCTTCTGGTCGCGTGAGACGATGAGGAGGACGAGGGCGGAACAACGGAGCTCTGGGAGGCGTCGGGGAGGCGAGAGGGTGGTGGTGGCCGCGGCGAACGGCGTCGGTGGCGACGGGGCTCCGCTCGGTGGAGGAGAGAGGGAGCCAGAGAAAGGGGGAAGAAGGCACGGGGAGAGTGCGAGGCCTGGGAGGGTGCGTGGCGTCGCGGACGGGGTCCAGGGCGACGAGAGGAAGCAGGAGGTGGCCAGGGGGAAGCAGGAGGTGGCCGAGGCCTCTCGGG
Organism: Triticum dicoccoides; assembly: GCF_002162155.2. Classification (NCBI taxonomy): domain Eukaryota; kingdom Viridiplantae; phylum Streptophyta; class Magnoliopsida; order Poales; family Poaceae; genus Triticum; species Triticum dicoccoides. The sequence goes on from NW_021196029.1 coordinate 827, forward strand.
CGCGCGCCACGCCTCGCCTCTGTTCGTCCTCCTGGCAAAGGAGGAAGATGACAAGGGGGGG
>NW_021196030.1:0-1171 GCF_002162155.2 Triticum dicoccoides
CAATGTGCCATTCTACCATGGGTCTCTTCCATTCCCGGTGATAAGCAAGTTCATCCATTACGTTGTCTTCAACAAGGTAATCCACATCATCCAAGTCCGAGTATGCCATTCTACCGACCCCCTCCAAATGATCGCTTGTGATTGCCTTAGGCTGGTATAAAGAGTTTCAATGATCTTTGAATCAAAAGTAATTCTTTTTGCCACTTAAGGGGATATTTCTATGAGTCACCTTCCCTAAGGTGCATCGTTATGGTATCATGGCAACTCAACTCCTCGCTACGTTGGCAATCGTTTACCACCTTCTTAGGTGTGGAATTGTTGTCTACCTAGTGAACCCTCGTCATCTATTCCACTCCATCTCTCTAGTGGTGTGCTTCGTGTCTCAACCCGAGAGATGGTTCTATGTCTCATTCCGTGAGTTAATCCTGAGTTGCTCGTTCTTTAAGAAGATCGACCCTTCTAGAGTCTCCTTCTTCCCTCCATGTCATGTTGGCAGGATTTCTCAGAGCAAGACTTGAAGACAATGATGGTGATCGAATCAACGTTCAACTGAAGTGCACCCTGGATCGTGAAGATTGTACTAGTTTGCGTTTCCCCTTCATCCTACCCTACGCTTGAATCTCGAGACGAGATTCTTGTTTAGTGGGGGTGAGTTGTCACATCCCTAGCTTCAGGCATTGCTCTAGGTTAGCTTCATGTGTGCATCATGTCTATATTTTTGAAACTTGAATTGAGGAATATTGGAAGCCTCAAAACCCTAAATAAAAGAGGGGCAAAAACCCTAGAAATCTCATTCATTGCTCAAAAAGGGCTCTTCATAAATGTTTGATAATTTTGGTAAGGGTTCTGGTCCCAACCAAAATATTGAACATTTTTAAGGATTTATTTTTGGGACTTTGAATTTAAATCTTTAGCTATTTGAATTTGAATTATATTCATATAATTAGAATATAATTTAAATACCCCTGAAATATTTTATAAGCTTTTGGAAAAGTCCATCTAGCACTATAAAATATTCAGAGGAGTTTTTGGCATTGTTTGAATTAGTTTTAAAATTCAAAACAGTGGCAAAATAAATTAAATAAAACAAAAACAGAAGAAAAATATAAAACAGAATAGGAATAAAAGAGAGAGAGAGAAGGAAGTACTTGGCCTCACCCGTGCAGCCCAG
>NW_021196031.1:0-1151 GCF_002162155.2 Triticum dicoccoides
GAAGGGACAGACACAGGATCGAAGAAGGACACATGCCGGCCTGCCTAAGTGTTCCGGAGCAGTAGCAAGCTACCAGGGCTCAGTGGAAGCACTAGGAGACATTTCCCGGTAAGAGAGGCTACTAAGAATAAACAACTAGATAGTCAGATCCCACACATAGCAATACACATTACACGTACGCATAACATGCAAGTATGTGTTGTACAACATGGCATCACAGCATAACTCAACAACTCATATAGATAAAGGCTCAGAAGAGCCGTCACAGCATTATTACAAACAGGGGTCACATGACCCAACAGTCAGAGCAATCAAGCAACAAGCGAAAGCATTACATGTCTGAGTACAGACATCTATAAATGAAAAAGGCTGAACGCCTGACTATCTACAACGTCCGATCAAGATCGTAGCTGAGGTACTAGCTACTAGTCGAAGTCCACGAGAACACTAGTAAGACCGAAGTCTCCGCTGCAAAAACATAAATAAAGCAACATGAGTACAAAGGTACTCAGCAAGACTTACATCAGACCCTATCATACATGCATCTGTATCAAGAGGTGATGTGGGGTTTAGTTGCAGCAAGCCAGCTTTGACTCTGTGGCTATCCTGTTCTACGACTACCAGAAACTCTTGAGGTGAAACAACGAACACGAGTCCACTAATCACCACACAATACACCACTATGGATTCATTCCCGTCTCCCTACGAGAAGGCCATCCATAGCACTCACACTTGTCTTGAGCATTTTAGAGTATCCACTTCAAGTTGTCTATGTACCATGTAAGCATCCAAGAAGTCCATAACCGTGGACCCAGCTATTCGAATAGATCATGTTAACCCTGCAGGGGTGTACTTCTTCACACACGCTCTCGCCACTTACCGCCATGTACACGTCATGTATCTCGGCAACCTTCAAGCGGAAGCCTGGCGAGGGTGTCGGCCACGACCTGACTAACCACACAAGACTCTAGTCCAGGTTTATCGCCTATTCGGGTTCCATCCGCAAGGAGATCCGGCCGGGGTGTCGCTCACGGCCCCAAACGATGTGAGCAGGGTTCCCGAGCCCACCAACCGGGTGCCACTCGGTACACCGGGCCACGTGTGCCTAGTCTGTCCCAAGCCCACCCTGCCGGGTGCCACTTGGTAGAAAA
>NW_021196032.1:0-3534 GCF_002162155.2 Triticum dicoccoides
TCATGTTTATTGTAATATGGCTATTCATTTAAGTAAGAGAATAAATTGTTGTTCTGTTTATATGAATAAAACCTTATATGGTTACGCACCCAATGAAAAATGGTTCATTGGATCTCGATCGTAGTGATACACATATTCATAATATTGAAACCAAAAGATGCGAAGTTAATAATGATAGTGCAACTTATTTGTGGCACTGCCGTTTAGGTCATATTGGTATAAAGCGCATGAAGAAACTCCATTCTGATGGGCTTTTGGAATCACTTGATTATGAATCACTTGATGCTTGCGAACCATGCCTTATGGGCAAGATGACTAAAACGCCGTTCTCCGGAACAATGAAGCAAGCAACAGATTTGTTGGAAATCATACATACTGATGTATGTGGTCCGATGAATATTAAGGCTTGCAGCAGGTATCATTATTTTCTGACCTACACAGATGATTTGAGCAGATATGGGTATATCTAATTGATGAAACATAAGTCTGAAACATTTGAAAAGTTCAAAGAATTTCAGAGTGAAGTGGAAAATGATCGTGACAAGAAAATAAAGTTTCCATGATCTGATCGCAGAGACAAATATTTGAGTTACGAGTTTGGTCTTCAATTAAAACAATGTGGAATAGTTTCACAAATTCACGCCACCTGGAACACCGCAGCATAATGGTGTGTCCGAACGTCATAAACGTACTTTATTGGATATAGTACAATCTATGATGTTTCTTACCGTTTTACCACTATCGTTTTGGGGTTATGCATTAAAGACAGCTGCATTCACGTTAAAAAGGGCACCATCTAAGTCCGTTGAGACGACACAATCTGAACTGTGGTTTGGCAAGAAAGCAAAGTTGTCGTTTCTTAAAGTTTGGAGTAGTGATGCTTATATGAAAAGGTTTCATCTTGATAAGCTCAAACCCAAATCGGAGAAATATGTCTTCATAGGATACCCAAAGGATACTGTTGGGTACACCTTCTATCACAGATCCTAAGGCAAGACATTCGTTGCTTATAATGGATCCTTTCCAGAGAAGGAGTTTCTCTCAAAAGAAGTGAGTGGGAGAAAAGTAGAAAACTTGATAAGGTAACTATACCTGCTCCCTTATTGGAAAGTAGTTCATCACAGAAATCTGTTCCTGTGACTACTACACCAATTAGTGAGGAAGCTAATGATGATGATCATGTAACTTCAGATCAAGTTACTACCGAATCTCGTAGGTAAACCAGAGTGAGATCCGCACCAGAGTGGTACGGTAATCCTGTTCTGGAAGTCATGTTACTAGACCATGACGAACTTGCGAACTATGAGGAAGTGATGATGAGCCCAGATTCCGCGAAATGGTTTGAGGCCATGAAATCTGAGATATGATCCATGTATGAGAACAAAGTATGGACTTTGATGGATTTGCCCGATGATCGGCAAGCCATAGAAAATAAATGGATCTTCAAGAGGAAGACGGACGCTGATAGTAGTGTTACTATCTACAAAGCTAGAATTATCGCAAAAGGTTTTCGACAAGTTCAAGGTATTGACTACGATGAGAGTTTCTCACTCGTATCTATGCTTAAGTCTGTCCGAATCATGTTAGCAATTGCCGCTTTTTATGAAATCTAGCAAAATGGATAAACAAAACTACATTCCTTAATGGATTTAAAGAAGAGTTGTATATGATGCAACCAAAAGGTTTTGTCAATCCTAAAGGTGCTAACAAAATATGCAAGCTCCAGCGATCCATCTATGGACTGGTGCAAACATCTCGGAGTTGGAATATACGCTTTGATAAGTTGATCAAAGCATATAGTTTTATACAGACTTGCGGTGAAGCCTGTATTTACAAGAAAGTGAGTGGGAGCACTACAACATTTCTGATAAGTATATGTGAATGACATATTGTTGATCGGAAATAATGTAGAATTATTCTGCAAAGCATAAAGGAGTGTTTGAGAGGAGTTTTTCAAAAAAAGACCTCGATGAAGCTGCTTACATATTGAGCATCAAGATCTATAGAGATATATCAAGATGCTTGATAAGTTTTTCCAATGAGTACATACCTTGACAAGATTTTAAAGTAAGTTCAAAATGGAACAGTCAAAGAAAGAGTTCTTGCCTGTGTTACAAGGTGTGAAATTGAGTAAGACTCAAACCTGACCACGGCAAAAGATAGAAAGAGAATGAAAGTCATTCCCTATGCCTTGGCCATAGGGTCTATAAAGTATGCCATGCTGTGTACCAGATCTATTGTATACCCTGCACTGATTTTGGCAAGGGAGTACAATAGTAATCTAGGAGTAGATCACTGGACAGCGGTCAAAATTATCCTTAGTTGAATAAGCATATGTTTCTCGATTATGGAGGTGACAAAAGTTCGTCGTAAAGGGTTACGTCGATGCAAGTTTTGACACTAATCTAGATGACTCTAAGTCTCAATCTAGATACATATTGATAGTGGGAGCAATTAGCTAGAGTAGCTCCGAGCAGAGTATTGTTGACATAGAAAATTGCAAAAATACATACGGATCTGAATGTGGCAGACTCGTTGACTAAACTTCTCTCACAAGCAAAACATGATCACACCTTAGTACTCTTTGGGTATTAATCACATAGCGATGTGAACTAGATTACTGAATCTAGTAAACCCTTTGGGTGTTGGTCACATGGCGATGTCAACTATGGGTGTTAATCACATGATGATGTGAACTATCGATGTTAATCACATGGCGATCTGATCTAGATTATTGACTCTAGTGCAAGTGGGAGACTGAAGGAAATATGTCCTAGAGGCAATAATAAAGTTATTATTTATTTCCTTATATCATGATAAATGTTTATTATTCATGCTAGATTTGTATTAACCGGAAACATAATACATGTGTGAATACATAGACAAACAGAGTGTCACTAGTATGCCTCTACTTGACTAGTTCATTAATCAAAGATGGTTATGTTTCCTAACCATTGACAAATAGTTGTTATTTGATTAATGGGATCACATCATTAGGTGAATGATCTGATTGACATGACCCATTTCGTTAGCTTAGCACCCGATCGTTTAGTATGTTGCTATTGCTTTCTTCATGACTTATACATGTTCTTCTGACTATGAGATTATGCAACTCCCGTTTACCGGAGGAACACTTTGTGTGCTACCAAACGTCACAACGTAACTGGGTGATTATAAAGGAGCTCTACAGGTGTCTCCGAAGGTACATGTTGGGTTGGCGTATTTCGAGATTAGGATTTGTCACTCCGATTGTCGGAGAGGTATCTCTGGGCCCTCTCGGTAATGCACATCACTTAAGCCTTGCAAGCATTGCAACTAATGAGTTAGTTGCGGGATGATGTATTACGGAACGAGTAAAGAGACTTGCCGGTGACGAGATTGAAATAGGTATTGGATACCGACGATCGAATCTCGGGCAAGTAACATACCGATGACAAAGGGAACAACGTATGTTGTTATGCGGTCTGACCGATAAAGATCTTCGTAGAATATGTAGGAGCTAATATGGGCATCCAGGCCCCGCTATTGGTTATT
>NW_021196033.1:0-1014 GCF_002162155.2 Triticum dicoccoides
AAGTTCTACAGTTGTAAGATGGAGGAAAACAGTTCTGTCAGTGAGCACATCCTGAAGATGTCTGGGTTGCACAACCGTATGACCCAGCTGAACATTAACCTCCCAGATGAGGCGGTCATTGACAGAATCCTCCAGTCGCTCCCACCAAGCTACAAGAGCTTTGTGATGAACTACAACATGCAGGGGATGGAAAAGACCATTCCTGAAGTGTTCTCGATGCTGAAGTCAGCAGAGGCTGAAATCAAGAAAGAACATCAAGTGTTGATGGTCAATAAGACCACTAAGTTCAAGAAGGGCAAGGGTAAGAAGAACTTCAAGAAGGACGGCAAGGAGGTTGCCGCGCCTGGTAAGCCAGTTACCGGGAAGAAGTCAAAGAATGGACCTAAGCCTGAGACTGAGTGCTTTTATTGCAAGGGGAAGGGTCACTGGAAGCGGAACTGCCCCAAATACTTAGCGGATAAGAAGGCCGGCAACACCATAGGTATATTTGATATACATGTGATTGATGTGTACCTTACCAGTACTCGTAGTAACTCCTGGGTATTTGATACCGGTGTCGTTGCTCATATTTGTAACTCACAGCAGGAGCTGCGGAATAAACGGAGACTGGCGAAGGACGAGGTGACGATGCGCGTCGGGAATGGTTCCAGAGTCGATGTGATCGCTGTCGGCACGCTGCCTCTACATTTACCTACGGGATTAGTTTTGAACCTTAATAATTGTTATTTAGTGCCAAGTTTGAGCATGAACATTGTATCTGGATCTCGTTTAATACGAGATGGCTACTCATTTAAGTCTGAGAATAATGGTTGTTCGATTTATATGAGAGATATGTTTTATGGTCATGCTCCGATGGTCAATGGTTTATTCTTAATGAATCTCGAGCGTAATATTACACATGTTCATAGTGTAGATGCCAAAAGATTTAAAGTTGATAACGATAGTCCCACATACTTGTGGCACTGCCGCCTTGGTCACATTGGTGTCAAGCGCATGAAGAAGCTCCATGCCGAT
>NW_021196034.1:0-625 GCF_002162155.2 Triticum dicoccoides
TTTCAACCTTTTCAGAGTTCATTTCAAATGCTTTTCATTTTCATGGTCTTATAGCTCAAAATAATCAGTAAATGCATGAAATATAACAAATGAAGTCAGAAAGGGTTGGAAATTGATGATGTGGATCTGAATGGTGCATTTTGAACACAAAAAAACTATGGAGTTTAAATAAGTTCAAAAAAGGAAATCCCTTTGTAACACACGAGTTTTCGTATGAAACCCTGATACTTCGAAAGAGATTGTCCGTTTTGTACACGAAGTGCATCCAGTTTTTGCCGTAACCCTCTCTACTTGCTTGCACATGCTATGTGGGTCAAATGATGATACCATGCCAACTTTCAACCTTTTCAGAGTTCATTTGAAATGCTTTTCAATTTCATGGTCTTATAGCTCAAAATAATCAGTAAATGCATGAAAAATAACAAATGAAGTCAGAAAGGGTTAAAAATTGATGATGTGGCTTTGAATGGTGCATTTTGAACACAGAAAAACTATGGAGTTCAAATAAATTCAAAAAAATGAAATCCCTTTGTAACAGACGAGTTTCCGTATGAAACCCTGATACTTCGAAAGAGATTGTCCGTTTTGTACACGAAGTGCATCGAATTTTTGCCGTAACCCTCTC
>NW_021196035.1:0-1001 GCF_002162155.2 Triticum dicoccoides
AGCGTTGAGTTGTGGACGAAACAATCTGATGCTGCAGCAGAATCCGAGTCAAACTACAAGTCCAAAGGTGTTACATCACCTCCACTTGGGCCCATTGGCCTTGTACGACCTAGATTTAGTTTTAGGCTGCCTTGGGACGTCCTCCCACCTCCTTGCCCGCCACCCCTTGCTCCTATGTAAGTAGATCCATCTAGTAGCTTTTCCTTGGGATTTGTTTAGTTAAAAGTTAGCCATTGCAACTTCGTGTACTTTGTTTGTGTCCAACGACCAGACCAAGACCGCTTACGGATCCCCACCTTTATCAATACTTCATATATACTCGCAATATTCAGATTGCTTTTATCATATTCTTGCTTGTTCTTCGATTGCTTGCAGGAATAGACCTTCGTGGTCAGGTTGATTGTGCTCCGGCGTGGTCAATAACCTTTCGGAGTTGGTTTAGCGATTGCTAAGGCGCAACGTCGTGCACGTTTGTAGTCGGATCGTCAAAGTCGCTCCACCAAATCGATAGTTATCATCTCATCGAAAGATCGGGACACCCCCGCTTCTATCACATGTTCTTCATATAGAGAGTCTCTTGATGATGAGGACATGACTACCTTGGATATGACCAAAAATATTGCATATATGCATATTTGTCAGGTGATTTCTAGTGCAAACTATTCAATAATCTATTTGTGTTATCCAGAACAAAAATACTTCACACACTTTTGTGTTTTGTCTAATTGCAGGTGTATGGGACATTTATACAATCCACATATGAAGATAAGGAAGAAAGAGATGTTTATTTGCTGTCCAAAAAGTTCTCTCACGTCACTTTTGGCCCAAGAGAAGATAGAGTCCAAGTCTCTCACGTTCTGGATTCAGATTCGGACTGCACAGACATACCTGACTCAAAACGCACACAAGTTTTTCATACGGACTCCGAATTGGGTGATTCTTTTTTGTTGGAAACTAGATTTCGTGCACTTTCCAACCCAATTGGAATCACCTTCAAATTC
>NW_021196036.1:0-1158 GCF_002162155.2 Triticum dicoccoides
GAAGCACTCTGACCGGCGCCTTGCTTTCGTCTGGAAGAGGTTGGAGAGGTTGCGAGAGCTGGAGGTGATGTGATGTAGGGTGGAACCCTATAGCATCGATCTTTCACGTTTGGAGTGGATCCTACGGGGATACACGAAGAACGAGCGGAAGAACACGAGGAAATCACAGGGAGGAACGAGGGGAAACACTCAACCAACAAGGAATCGGTCACACAAATGCTAGATCAAAGAACACAAAGAGATACATGAGATCCAAAGTCGACAAAGGTAAGGATACAAAGGTAACCGATCTTCTCCGTGAGGAGGGCTTGAATCCACAAGGGGATCTTCCCACGAGGGGGTCTTGAATCCGATAGGATCTTCTCCAAAGAGGCCGCGGTCTCTCACGAGGAGGAGATCCGATGGTTGAGCGAAGCTCTATCTCTAACTTGAGCTAAATCAACGCTAACCCTAACTAGGAGGAGCTGGGGGAGTATATATAGTGCTAGCCCACGAAGGGGTAAGTGAGAGGGGGATACATGGGCCCTTGGCCCTTTCTCTGCGCACAGGCAGGTGCCGGATGTCCGGGCTGGGGCCGGATGTCCGGGGCTTCGTGACGGGCCGGATGTCCAGGCTGGGAGGCTGGATGTCCGGGCTGGCCTCGGTGCCCTGCGGGTGCTCTCTGGACAGGCGGGGTCCGTATTTCCGGGCTGGGGGCCGGATGTCCGGCGGCTCGGGAAGAGCCGGATGTCCGGGCCTCTGACCGAATGTCCGGGCCTCTGACCGGATGTCCGGGCTGACGAGGTTCAGCTTCGGGAGCGTTCTGTGGTGGGCGCCGGATTTCCGGGGTCGGGCCGGATGTCCGGGCTTGCGGGAAGGGCCGGATGTCCGGGCTGGGGCTGGATGTCCGGGGCCTGTTGCAGCTTGCTCTTCTTCCTTCTCCTCTTCCATGCTTGGCCTTTGTCTTTTGATTCTCCATGGTCATCTCGGTTGTACGTGAGTATAGGCAAGGTCCATGCATGAGGTAGTAGCCATGCCTCGCACGTGGAAAGTGATGGTTCGAAGAGGAGTGAATTCACCTTGTGTCCAATGGCGCATAGTCGAGGTCTCATCTTATGTATCCTTAGGGCTTGGGGAGTAGTCGGAGTGTACATGGGGACGAATGTGGGATGCTCCGCA
>NW_021196037.1:0-1113 GCF_002162155.2 Triticum dicoccoides
CACGCAAGGAAGTGCGTCCGAAAAAAATGATTCGCCCTCCGATTGCTGGGACCCACCAGCTACACCTTCGCACGCAAGGAAGTGCATCCGGGCAAAAAACGATTCGCCCCCCTGACTGCTGGGACCCAGCAGCTACACCTTCGCACACAAGGAAGTGCGTCGGGGCAAAAAAACGATTCGCCCCCCTGACTGCTGGGACCCAGCAGCTACACCTTCGCACGCAAGGAACTGCGTCCGGGCAAAAAAACAAAACGATTCGCCCCCCTGACTGTTGGGACCCACCAACTACATCTTTGCAGGCAAGGAAGTGCCTGATAGTCGGGACCCACCTGGTCAAAGCGTACGTAGCGTTGTCATCCTGGTTGCGAACGTGTACGTACATAGTGGTCGATGTAGAGGTGCACACGTGTCGTAGTAGAGGCACGCAAGTGTCGTAGTAGAGGCGTGCATGTAGCATGTACACGTACGTACAGCGGCCAGGGTGCAATAAAGAAAATACGGCCACGTATGTGTACATACGGGCGGGGTCTCGAATGCCTAGTCGTGCATACGTATGGCGAGGGCTCGTGTTCATGGGGAGGCAACGGAATGCGTCATGTTCATGGGGAGGCAATGGAATGCATTGTGTTCATCGAGAGGAAATAGAACGCGTGGGAGCCAACCGGCTTGGACGAAACAGGCGATGGAAACGAGGCCTGGCGTACCGCAGAACAGAGGAAACGGCCTTGTGTTCGACTGACCACGTTCGGAATGGGGTCCTGTTGATCGGGAGGGGTGTGGCATACCGCAAAACGGAGGAAACGGACCTCCTACGGTCGAAACAGGGGTCCTGTTGATCGGGAGGGGTGTGGCGTACCGCAAAACAGAGGAAGCGGACCTCCTACCATCGAAACGGGGGTCATGTTGATCAGGAGGGGTGTGGCGTACCGCAAAATGGAGGAAACGGACCTCCTACAGTCGAAACGGGGGTCCTGTTCATCAGGAGGGGTGTGGCGTACCGCAAACCGGGACTCCACGGGATAATGTTCATCTCCACCGTCGACCTCCTCCAGCCTCCACGGGCTACCGTCGACCTCCTCCAGCCTCCACGGGCTCCTGTTCATCCAGCCTCCA
>NW_021196038.1:0-966 GCF_002162155.2 Triticum dicoccoides
TTGTTGAACCATTGGATGTAGTAAGGATGTGGATGTGGTCTTGTGGTGAGAGAAAGCTTCTCCACCATCTCCATGCTAGCCAAGTTGTTGCAGCTCCCTCCGTCTATGATGACGCGCACAGAACGTTCCTTCACAACTCCCTTGGTATGGAACAAATTGTGCCTCTGATTTTGCTCAGCTTGTGTGACCTGCACACTCAAAACACGTTGAGCAACTAAACATTCATACCTGTCAGCGTCTTCAGGAGCCATGTATTGCGTCTCATGATCAGAATCATCTCCACCATGTTCTTCACGTGTAATAAGAGCCAAAGTCTCCTCATCATAGTCACTAGCGGACTCATATCCACCATCCGCGGTAGCAATCATCACACGCGGAGATTTGCATTCTCTCGCATAATGACCTCCTCCCTTACAACGACGACAAATAATGTCACTTGTGTGCCCTGTTGATGCCATGGAAGAAGAAGAACGTTGTGCAGGCCCCGCAGGTGCGCTCTTAGCAGATAATGGTGGTTGTGCCTGTTTTCTTGTATCACGGCTGGAGGTGGCACCTGATGGAGGTGCTGGTGCAGTTGAAGTAGAAGATGCACGTGGTGTCCATGATGAAGGTCGGCCTGCAGAAAAGTTAGTTCGCCCCAATGCTTGTCGATCCTGCACTTCACGTTCAGCTTTACAAGCAAGATGGAATAAACGAGTGATATTAGTATACTCCTTATAGTCTAGAATGGTCTGAATCTCTCTATTTAATCCACCCAGAAAACGTGCAAGCATAGCTTCATTCTCCTCAACAATACCACATCTAATCATGCCAGTTTGTAATTCCTGATAATATTCTTCTACAGAATTTTTTCCTTGTCTTAAGCGCTGTAATTTTTGAAGCAATTCACGTTGATAATATGGTGGAACCCAACGCGTACGCATAGCAGTTTTCAAAGCAGCCCAAGTAGTTGGAATAGGATATAAT
>NW_021196039.1:0-1134 GCF_002162155.2 Triticum dicoccoides
AAAAGAACCCACGGCGCCGAAGGCGTCAAGGAACACTGTGCCTAACCCGGGGGCATGGCTAGCTTGCTAGCCGTCCCTCGTGTTGCAAAGCTATTTAATCCACACGACTCTCGGCAACGGATATCTCGGCTCTCGCATCGATGAAGAACGTAGCGAAATGCGATACCTGGTGTGAATTGCAGAATCCCGCGAACCATCGAGTCTTTGAACGCAAGTTGCGCCCGAGGCCACTCGGCCGAGGGCACGCCTGCCTGGGCGTCACGCCAAAACATGCTCCCAACCACCCTCAACAGGAATCGGGATGCGGCATCTGGTCCCTCGTCTCTCAAGGGGCGGTGGACCGAAGATTGGGCTGCCGGTGTACCGCGCCGGACACAGCGCATGGTGGGAGTCCTCGCTTTATCAATGCAGTGCATCCGGCGCGTAGCTGGCATTATGGCCTTTGAACGACCCAACAAACGAAGCGCACGTCGCTTCGACCGCGACCCCAGGTCAGGCGGGACTACCCGCTGAGTTTAAGCATATAAATAAGCGGAGGAGAAGAAACTTACAAGGATTCCCCTAGTAACGGCGAGCGAACCGGGAGCAGCCCAGCTTGAGAATCGGGCGGCTGTGCCGTCCGAATTGTAGTCTGGAGAGGCGTCCTCAGCGACGGACCGGGCCCAAGTCCCCTGGAAAGGGGCGCCTGGGAGGATGAGAGCCCCGTCCGGCCCGGACCCTGTCGCCCCACGAGGCGCCGTCAACGAGTCGGGTTGTTTGGGAATGCAGCCCAAATCGGGCGGTAGACTCCGTCCAAGGCTAAATACAGGCGAGAGACCGATAGCGAACAAGTACCGCGAGGGAAAGATGAAAAGGACTTTGAAAAGAGAGTCAAAGAGTGCTTGAAATTGCCGGGAGGGAAGCGGATGGGGGCCGGCGATGCGCCCCGGCCGTATGCGGAACGGCTCTTGCTGGTCCGCCGCTCGGCTCGGGGTGTGGACTGTTGTCGGCCGCGCCGGCGGCCAAAGCCCGGGGGCCCTAGGTGCCCCCGGTGGCCGTCGTCGGCACGGCCGGTACCCGCGCGCCGAAAGGCGTGTCCCTCGGGGCACTGCGCTGCAACGGCCTGCGGGCTCCCCATCCGACCCGTCTTGAAAC
>NW_021196040.1:0-1124 GCF_002162155.2 Triticum dicoccoides
CACTATACTCTTGTTCATAAGGATAAAAATATTACTTTGCTTCCTATGACTCCTGATTCCATTTTGAAAGATGATATTAATAGAGCTAATAAAGCACAACAGGAGAAGAATAAGAGTGAAAATCAGATTGTGGCAAAAGAATTTGAGCAACAAATGAAGCCTAATAATAAACCATCTAGTGTTGCTTCTGAAATTAAATTGAAAAGTGCATGTTTATTTGCCACCAAATCTGATATTGATGAGCTAGATTTCAGCAAATCTGTTTGCTATGCTTTTGTGTGCAAAGAGGCATTATTTTCATTCGAGGACGTGCCTTCCTCTTTGCCTCCTGCTGTCACTAACATTTTGCAGGAGTTCGCTGACGTTTTTCCACAAGACGTGCCACCGGGATTACCGCCTATTCGAGGGATTGAGCATCAGATTGACTTAATACCCGGTGCTTCACTGCCAAACCGTGCACCATACCGTACCAATCCAGAGGAGACGAAGGAGATTATGCGTCAAGTACAAGAGCTTCTCGACAAAGGTTATATACGCGAATCCCTTAGTCCTTGTGCTGTTCCTATTATTCTAGTGCCGAAAAAGGATGGTACATCACGTATGTGTGTTGATTGTAGAGGCATTAATAATATTACTATTCGTTATCGTCATCCTATTCCTAGGCTAGATTATATGCTTGATGAATTGAGTGGCTCAACAATATTCTCCAAAGTTGATTTGCGTAGTGGCTACCATCAAATTCGTATGAAATTGGGAGATGAATGGAAAACAGCATTTAAAACTAAGTTTGGATTATATGAGTGGTTAGTCATGCCTTTTGGGTTAACTAATGCACCTAGTACTTTCATGAGATTAATGAACGAAGTTTTACGTGCTTTCATTGGACGATTTGTGGTAGTTTACTTTGATGACATACTGATTTATAGCAGATCTTTGGAAGAACATTTGGAACATTTACGTGCTGTTTTTATTGCTCTACGTGATGCACGTTTGTTTGGTAACCTTGGGAAGTGCACCTTTTGCACCGACCGAGTATCTTTTCTTGGCTATGTTGTTACTCCACAGGGAATTGAAGTTGATAAAGCCAAGATTGAAGCTATTGAGAGTTGGCCGCAGCCCAAAAC
>NW_021196041.1:0-1317 GCF_002162155.2 Triticum dicoccoides
TATCTCTGAAAGTGTCTGTTGGGTTGGCACGAATCGAGATTGGGATTTTGTCACTCCATGTAAACGGAGAGGTATCTCTGGGCCCACTCGGTAGGACATCATCATAATGTGCACAATGTGACCAAGGGGTTGATCACGGGATGATGTGTTATGGAACGAGTAAAGAGACTTGCCGGTAACGAGATTGAACAAGGTATCGGTATACCGACGATCGAATCTCGGGCAAGTAAAATACCGCTAGACAAAGGGAATTGTATACGGGATCGATTGAGTCCTTGACATCGTGGTTCATCCGATGAGATCATCGTGGAACATGTGGGAGCCAACATGGGTATCCAGATCCCGCTATTGGTTATTGACCGGAGATCATCTCGGTCATGACTACATGTCTCCCGAACCCGTAGGGTCTACACACTTAAGGTTCGATGACGCTAGGGTTATAAAGGAAGTTTGTATGTGGTTACCGAATGTTGTTCGGAGTCCCGAATGAGATCCCGGACATCACGAGGAGTTCCGGAATGGTCCGGAGGTAAAGATTTATATATAGGAAGTCCTGTTTCGACCATCGGGACAAGTTTCGGGGTCATCGGTATTGTACCGGGACCACCGGAAGGGTCCCGGGGGCCCACCGGGTGGGGCCACCTGCCCCGGGGGGCCACATGTGCTGTAGGGGGTGTGCCTTGGCCTACATGGGCCAAGGGCACCAGCCCCTAGAGGCCCATGCGCCAAGATATAGGAAAAAGGGGAGAGTCCTAAAAGGGGAAGGCACCTCCGAGGTGCCTTGGGGAGGATGGACTCCTCCCCCCTCCTTAGCCGCACCCCTTCCTTGGAGGAGGGGGCAAGGCTGCGCCTCCCCCCTCTCCCCTGCCCCTATATATAGTGGAGGGGAGGGAGGGCATCCATACCTGAGCCCTTGGCGCCTCCCTCCCTCCCGTGACACCTCCTCCTCTCCCGTAGGTGCTTGGCGAAGCCCTGCAGGATTGCCACGCTCCTCCATCACCACCACGCCGTTGTGCTGCTGTTGGATGGAGTCTTCCTCAACCTCTCCCTCTCCCCTTGCTGGATCAAGGCGTGGGAGACGTCACCGGGCTGTACGTGTGTTGAACGCGGAGGTGCCGTCCGTTCGGCACTAGGATCATCGGTGATCTGAATCACGACGAGTACGACTCCATCAACCCCGTTCACTTGAACGCTTCCGCTTAGCGATCTACAAGGGTATGTAGATGCACTCTCTTTCTACTCGTTGCTGGTCTCTCCATAGATAGATCTTGGTGATACGTAGGAAAATTTTTGAATTTCTGCTACGTTCCCCAACAG
>NW_021196042.1:0-1201 GCF_002162155.2 Triticum dicoccoides
ATCTATCTCTATAGATCTTGATGCCTAATATATAAGCAGCTTCTCCAAGGTCCTTCATTGAAAAACACTTATTCAAGTAGGCCTTAATGCTGTCCAGAAATTCTATATTATTTCCCATCAGGAGTATGTCATCTACATATAATATGAGAAATGCTACAGAGCTCCCACTCACTTTCTTGTAAACGCAGGCTTCTCCATAAGTCTGCATAAACCCAAACGCTTTGATCATCTCATCAAAGCGAATGTTCCAACTCCGAGATGCTTGCACCAGTCCATAAATGGATCGCTGGAGCTTGCATACTTTGTTAGCGTTCCGAGGATCGACAAAACCTTCCGGCTGCATCATATACAGTTCTTCCTTAAGATGCCCGTTAAGGAATGCTGTTTTGACGTCCATCTACCATATCTCATAATCATAGTATGCGGCAATTGCTAACATGATTCGGACGGACTTTAGCTTCGCTACGGGAGAGAATGTCTTGTCGTAGTCAATCCCTTGAACCTGTCGATAACCCTTAGCGACAAGTCGAGCTTTATAGATGGTAACATTACCATCCGCGTCCGTCTTCTTCTTAAAGATCCATTTGTTTTCTATCGCTCGCCGATCATCGGGCAAGTCTGTCAAAGTCCATACTTTGTTTTCATACATGGATTCTATCTCGGATTTCATGGCTTCAAGCCATTTGTTGGAATCCGGGCCCGCCATTGCTTCTTCATAGTTCGAAGGTTCATTGTTGTCTAACAACATGATTTCCAGGACAGGGTTGCCGTACCACTCCGGTGCGGAACGTGTCCTTGTGGACCTACGAAGTTCAGCAGTAACTTGATCCGAAGTACCTTGATTATTATCATGGTTTTCCTCTTCAGTTGGTGTGGGCATCACAGGAACGGTTTCCTGTGCTGCGTCACTATCCCGCTCAAGAGGTAGTACTTCATCGAGTTCTACTTTTCTCCCACTTACTTCTTTCGAGAGAAACTCTTTTTCCAGAAAGCATCCGTTCTTGGCAACAAAGATCTTGCCTTCGGATCTTAAGTAGAAGGTATACCCTACAGTTTCCTTAGGGTATCCTATGAATACGCATTTTTCCGACTTGGGTTCGAGCTTTTCAGGTTGAAGTTTCTTGACATAAGCTTCGCATCCCCAAACTTTTAGAAACGACAGCTTAGGTTTCTTTCCAAACCATAATTCATACGGTGTCGT
>NW_021196043.1:0-1003 GCF_002162155.2 Triticum dicoccoides
GGCATCTGTTCTTTTCGATACAGGAGCCTCTCATTCTTTTATATCTGAAAACTATGCTCGCTTGCATAACGTCGCATTCGGTGATATGCCAACCTCTATGGTAATTCAAACTCCGGGATCCAAATGGCAAACTTCTAGAGTAAGCCATGGAAATGAAATCCAAGTCGACAGACTTGTTTTTCTCGCATCTTTGATAGCCCTTAAATCTTCAGATATTAATATCATTTTGGGTATGGACTGGATGTCAGCTCATCAAGCCAAAATTGATTGCTTCTCTAGGACTGTTCAACTCACCCATCCTTCGGGGAAGATAGTCAATGTCTTAACCCGAATAGCCAAGCGACAATTATATTCTCTTAACGCTAGCCCTTTGCCAGACCTTGAGGACATTCCGGTAGTCCGTGACTTCCCGGATGTCTTTCTAGAGGAATTGCCAGGTGTTCCACCTGACAGGGATGTTGAGTTCGTAATAGACCTCATTCCAGGAACCGTTCCGATTGCTAGAAGACCCTATAGAATGGCACCCCTAGAACTAGCCGAGCTTAAGAAACAACTCGATGAGTCCTTGAAAAAGGGTTTCATCCGACCTAGCTCATCTCCGTGGGCTTGCCCCGTCCTCTTCGTCAAGAAGAAGGATGGTACGGACCGGATGGTTGTAGATTACCGACCTGTCAATTTGGTCACAATCAAGAACAAATATCCACTTCCCAGGATCAACGACCTGTACGATCAGCTCGCTGGATCCTCAGTCTTCTCCAAGATGGATTTGAGGTTGGGCTACCATCAAATAAAAATCAGAAACGGGGACATCCCTAAAACGGCCTTTGTTACTCGTTATGGCCAATACGAGTACACCGTCATGTCCTTCGGTTTAACCAACGCTCCAGCCACCTTTTCTCGGTTAATGAACTCAATCTTCATGGAGTATTTGGATAAATTCGTCGTAGTTTATCTCGATGATATACTCATCTACTCCAAGAACGAGGAAGAACATGCCGAACAT
>NW_021196044.1:0-2111 GCF_002162155.2 Triticum dicoccoides
GACCCGGGCATGAGCTTGAAAAACTAGTTTCAGCTCTTCGAACATCTCATATGCTCCGTGGTGCTCAAAACGCTTTTGGAGCCCCGGTTCTAAGCTGTAAAGCATGCCGCACTGAACGAGGGAGTAATCATCAGCACGAGACTGCCAAGCATTCATAATGTCTTGGTTCTCTGGGACGGGAGCGTCACCTAGCGGTCCTTCTAGGACATATTGTTTCCTGGCAGCTATGAGGATGATCCTCAGGTTCCAGACCCAGTCCGTATAGTTGCTGCCATCATCTTTTAGCTTGGTTTTCTCTAGGAACGCGTTGAAGTTCATGTTGACATTAGCGTTGGCCATTGATCTACAAGACATATTTGCAAAGGTTTTTAGACTAAGTTCATGATAATAAAGTTCTAATCAAATTATGAACTCCCACTTAGATTAGACATCCCTCTAGTCATCTAAGTGTTACACGATCCGAGTCGACTAGGCCGTGTCCGATCATCACGTGAGACGGACTAGTCATCGTCGGTGAACATTCTCATGTTGATCGTATCTTCCATACAACTCGTGTTCGACCTTTCGGTCTCCGTGTTCCGAGGCCATGTCTGCACATGCTAGGCTCGTCAAGTTAACCCTAAGTGTTTTCGCTGTGTAAAACTGTCTTACACCCGTTGTATGTGAACGTAAGAATCCATCACACCCGATCATCACGTGGTGCTTAGAAGCGACGAACTGTAGCAACGGTGCACAGTTAGGGGAGAACACTTCTTGAAATTTTATAAGGGATCATCTTATTTACTACCGTCGTCCTAAGTAAATAAGATGCATAATACATAATAAACATCACATGCAATTATATAGTTGTGACATGATATGGCCAATATCATATAGCTCCATTGATCTTCATCTTCGGGGCTCCATGATCATCTTGTCACCGGCTTGACACCATGATCTCCATCATCATGATCTCCATCATCGTGTCTTCATGAAGTTGTCACGCCAACGACTACTTCTACTTCTATGACTAACGTTTAGCAATAAAGTAAAGTAGTTTACATGGCGTTATTCAATGACACGCAGGTCATACAAAAAAATAATGACAACTCCTATGGCTCCTGCCGGTTGTCATACTCATCAACATGCAAGTCGTGAATCCTATTACAAAGAACATGATCTCATACATCACAATTCATCATTCATCACAACTTCTGGCCATATCACATCACATGATCAATCGCTGCAAAAACAAGTTAGACGTCCTCTAATTGTTTTACGTGGCTGCAATTGGGTTCTAGCAAGAATGTTTTCTTACCTACGAATTAACACAACGTGATTTTTTCAACTTCTATTTACCCTTCATAAGGGCCCTGTTCATCGATTCCGCTCCAACTAAGGTGGGAGAGACAGACACCCGCCAGCCACCTTATGCAACTAGTGCATGTCAGTCGGTGGAACCGGTCTCACGTAAGCGTACGTGTAAGGTTGGTCCGGGCCGCTTCATCCCACAATACCGTTGAGCAAGAAAAGACTAGTAGAGGCAAGTAAGATGACAAAATCCACACCCACAACAAAATTGTGTTCTACTCGTGCAAAGAGAACTACGCATAGACCTAGCTCATGATGCCACTGTTGGGGAACGTTGCAGAAAATTAAAAAATTTCCTACGGTTTCACCAAGATCCATCTATGAGTTCATCTAAGCAACGAGTCAAGGGAGAGAGTTTGCATCTACATACCACTTGTAGATCGCGTGCGGAAGCTTGCAAGGTGATGATGTAGTCGTACTCGACGTGATTCGAATCACCGATGACCAAGTGCTGAACGGACAGCACCTCCGCGTTCAACACATGTACGGGACGGGAGACGTCTCCTCCTTCTTGATCCAGCAAGGGGGAAGGAGAGGTTGAGGAAGACAGCTCCACCGGCAGCACGACGGCGTGGTGATGGTGGAGAGGCAGTACTCCGACAGGGCTTCGCCAAGCGCACAACGGAGGAGGAGAGGTGTTGGGGAGGGGAGGGCTGCGCCTTGGAGGGTGGTCCGGCTGCCCTCCCCTCACCCCTCTATTTATAGGGGGAAGGGAGAAGGGGGCCGGCCCCCTAGAACCCATCTAGGGGGGGTGCGGCGGC
>NW_021196045.1:0-1210 GCF_002162155.2 Triticum dicoccoides
ATTATTACTTAGTTTTGGGGTCCCGGAGTGATTTCCACGATTGACGAACTCCGGGGTGCGTTTACGTGTCGGTCATAAACACTCGCAATTTTGGCCAATTCTCGTCCGTTTCGTGCACTATTACTCACCGTTTGGGCGTCCCAGAGCGATTTCCACGATTGACAATCCCCGGTGTGCGTTTGCGTGTCTCTCGTCAACACTCACAGTTTTGGCCAATTCTGACGCGATTCGTGGGCTATTACTCACCATTTAGGGGTCCCAAAGCGATTTCCATAGTTGTTGGACCCTAAGGTGCGTTTAGGTGTCGGTCATCAACACTCACTGTCTTGGGGCCCCGGTGTGATTTCAACGATTAACGAACGGCGGGGTGCGTTTACATGTCGGTCATCAATACTAGTAGTTTTGGCCAATTCTGGCCCGTTTCGTGGACAATTACTCATTGTTTTGGGGCCCCGAAATAATTTCCACGATTAACGAACCCCTGGGTGCGCTTACGTGTTGGTTATGAACACTCACAGTTTTGTCCAATTCTAACGCATTTTGTGGACTTTTAGTCACCGTTTTCTAGTCCTGAAGTGATTTCCATAGTGGTTGATCCCCAAGGCGCACTTACGTGTTAGTCATCAACACTCACAGTTTTGGCTGATTCTGCCTGTTTCATGGACTATTACTCACTGTTTTGGGGCCCTAGAGTGATTTCCACGGTTAACGAACCACAGGGTGCATTTACGTGTCGGTCATCAACACTCGCAGTTTTGGCCGATTCTAGCCCGTTTCTTGGACTATTACTCTGTTTTTGGGTCCAAGCGTGATTTTCATGATTTACGAACCCCGTGGTGCGTTTACGTGTCGGTCAATGACACTCACAATTTTGGCCAATTTCTGGTCCGTTTTGTGTACTATTGAGCACCGTTTTGGAGTCCCAGAGCGATTTCCACGATTTACAATCCCCGAGGTGCGTTTGTGTCTCTGTCGTCAACACTCACAATTTTGGCCAATTCTGACGCAATTCGTGGACTATTACTCATAATTTATGGGTCCCGAAGCGATTCCATAGTGGTTGAACCCTAAGGTCCGTTTACGTGTCGGTCATCAACACTCACAGTTTTGGCCGATTCTGGCCCGTTTCATGGACTATTACTCACCATTTTGGGGCCCCGAAGTGATTTCCACGGTTGTTTGACCCCATGGTGCGCTTACGTGTCGATCA
>NW_021196046.1:0-1116 GCF_002162155.2 Triticum dicoccoides
CAAGGGGGGTTTCCCTCCCCCCAAGGCACCTAGGAGGTGCCTTACCCTCCTAGGACTCTTTCCCCCTTAAACCCTAGGCGCATGGGCCTATGTGGGGCTGGTGCCCTTGGCCCATTAGGCCAAGGCGCACCCCCTACAGCCCATGTGCCCCCCCGGGACAGGTGGACCCACCCGGTGGACCCCCGGGACCCTTCCGGTGGTCCCGGTACAATACCGATAACCCCGAAACTTGTCCCGATGCCCGAAACAGGACTTCCCATATATAAATCTTTACCTCCGGACCATTCCGGAACTCCTCGTGACGTCCGGGATCTCATCCGGGACTCCGAACAACATTCGGGTTACTGCATATACATATCCCTACAACCCTAGCGTAACTGAAACTTAAGTGTGTAGACCCTACGGGTTCGAGAGACAAGCAGACATGACCGAGACGACTCTCCGGTTAATAACCAACAGCGGGATCTGGATACCCATGTTGGATCCCACATGCTCCACGATGATCTCATCGGATGAACCATGATGTCGAGGATTCTATCAACCCCGTACGCTATTCCCTTTGTCTATCGATATGTTACTTGCCCGAGATTCGATCGTCGGTATCCCAATACCTCGTTCAATCTCGTTACCGGCAAGTCACTTTACTCGTACCGCAATGCATGATCCCGTGACCAGACACTTGGTCACTCTGAGCTCATTATGATGATGCATTACCGAGTGGGCCCAGTGATACCTCTCCGTCATACGGAGTGACAAATCCCAGTCTTGATCCATGTCACCCAACAGACACTTTCGGAGATACCCGTAGTCTACCTTTATAGTCACCCAGTTACGTTGTGACATTTGGCATACCCAAAGCACTCCTACGGTATCCGGGAGTTACACGATCTCATGGTCTAAGGAAAAGATACTTGACATTGGAAAACTCTAGCAAATGAACTATACGATCTTGTGCTATGTTTAGGATTGGGTCTTGTCCATCACATCATTCTCCCAATGATGTGATCTCGTTATCAATGACATCCAGTGTCCATAGTCAGGAAACCATGACTATCTGTTGATCAACGAGCTAGTCAACTAGAGGCTCACTAGGGACATGTCGGTGTCTGTTATTCA
>NW_021196047.1:0-1126 GCF_002162155.2 Triticum dicoccoides
GTTTCATCTAGTTACTGTGGCAATGACAGGTCATGCAGAGGAAATGGGTTCAACTACCGTAGCACACAGCAGTTTGAATCGCGTTGTCTTAATGCAGTAAAAGAGAGCAGGAGCGAGAACATGGGATTGTATCGATATGATCAAATGGTTGGTTGCTTGCCTGATGGTTCGATGCACTGATACGGGTCTTCGTTAGGGTAATCACGGTACTCCTCGGAGACAGAACCTGCCGCAGAGAGCACCGATACACAAACATTACCAAACAGTATGCAACAATATGATGCATGCATGAGACATGGCAAAATGAGTGTATTGGGCTAATGCAACTAAAACCAGAAGGGTTTGAGCAAATTTGAATCAAGGATTCAAATTTCAAATTCAAATATGGCCCTTTAAAGTGCTTTTCCTTGTTCTGCTTAAAACATCAATTTAACTTGTTTGATCATGCATGAAAATAATACAGATGGGTAGATTGGATTTTTCTGATCATTTTTCATATATAATTTGTCCAATTTGGAGTTACAGAATAAAAGTTATGAATTTTTGAAGTTTAAATAATATTCTGGAATTTCCTGATTTAATTTAAATCCAGAAAATCAATTACTGTGTCAGCCTGACGTCAGTGTGACGTCAGCAGGTCAACGGAACTGGTCCAGGTCAAACCTGACAGTGGGTCCCGCATGTCAGGGTGATTATTTTAATTAAAACTAAATTAAAACTAATCCTGTTTAAATAACAGGGCTGGGCCCCACCTGTCATTGACTCAGGGGAGTCAACCAGGGCCCACCCGTGGTCAAAGTTAATGTCGGCTGCCGGCGTTTAGTCGCCGGCGAGCCCGACGCGGCGGCGGAAGTGGTTTTGGTCATTTCGGCCACCAAACGGACCGCGGAGACCACCGGAGTGGAGCTGAGGCCAACCCGCAGCTCTTGGCGGAGCCCGTTGGGGTCGGGGTGGCCGGAGTCGACGGCGGCGAGCTCGGCTGCGGCCGCCGGGGTTCGGTCGTGCACGGGAACGGTGCTGGAGCTCGAAGTCGAGCAAAGCGAGGCGCTAGGGATGCTCTACGGGGTCTTGCGAACTCGTTGGACTCGCCGGGGTGACCAAATGGTCACCGGAGCTGCGTCGACGG
>NW_021196048.1:0-576 GCF_002162155.2 Triticum dicoccoides
ACCAATTTTTTTTTTTCGACTGCCCGGACCCAAAAACTGGAAACGGGTCAAAAAAAAACTTCCTATAATGGCACCTGTCTCAAAACACTCAGAAACACCTAAAAATAGGATAGCCAGAAATTTTTTCGAAAAATGCGTTTTCGAAAAATTTTGGGCCTAAACGGAGCGTGGCTACCCGACTCTTTTTTTTTTCTTGAAACCTACTCCGGCAAGGAAACACGAATCAGAATCTAGATGGATCCCGAAAACAAACCTAATAAGCAAAGAACTCGGATTGGTGGTGGATATATGGTGGTGGTATATGGCAGCGGTGGTGGTAGCGGTGGTAGTATATGGATATGGATCGGTGGTGGTATATGGACACGGATTGGTGGTGGTATATGGATGCGGATTCGGTGCGGTGGTGGTAGATGGCAGGGGCGATGATGATGGTGCGGCGGCGGCGTGACAACTTATGACCAGAACTCGAAACTCTAAAAGACTAGACTCTAAGACCAGCAACTAGACACGACGATGCAACCGCAAATTCAACAAAGCAAAACCCTAAAAAGATTATGCAAGGCTCAGATTGGTTCG
>NW_021196049.1:0-1146 GCF_002162155.2 Triticum dicoccoides
ATGGTGGAAATTGGTGGATGGGATGGTGGACAGCGGATGGGATAATAATGCAGCGGCTGCGTGACTAATGTGAACAGAACTCGAAACTCTAAAGGAACTAGACACTAAGACCAGCAACTCGACACGACGATGCAACCGATAATTCAATAATGGAAACAATGATAAGAAAATTGCAAAGGCTCAGTCTGGCTAGGACAAAGGATGAATAGATCTAACTTTTGTTTTGTGGCTTTTTCTTGGACAATAGGTAAGAAAATAAATCTAATCTAGGAAAAACTGGAAATTCTCACCGAGCAACCTGAAAACTGATACCACTTGATAGAGGCGAGGGTGTCCCGATCTTTCGATGAGATGATGGATATCGCTTTGGTGCAAGTCGACTTTGACGATCCGACTACGAACGTGCGAGGACGTCGCGCCTTAGCAATCGCTAAACCAATCTCCTGAGGTTACTGACGATGCCGGAAGCACGGTCAGCCTGACCACGAAGGTCTATTCCTGCAAGCAATCGAAGAACGAGCAAGAATATGATAAAGCAATCTGAATACTGCAAATATATATGAGGTATTGATAATGGTGGGGATCCGTAAGCGGTCTTGGTCTGGTCGTTGGACACAAACGAAGTACACGAAGTTGCAATGGCTAACTTTTAACTAAACAAATCCTAAGGAAAAGCTACTAGATGGATCTACTTATATAGGAGCAAGGGGTGGCGGCCAAGAAGGTGGGAGGACGTCCCAAGGCAGCCTAAAACTAAATCTAGGTCGTACAACGCCAATGAGCCCAAGTGGAGGTGATGTAACACCTTTGGACTTGTAGTTTGACTCGGATTCTGCTGCAGCATCAGATTGTTTCGTCCACAACTCAACGCTCCGGACGAATTTGAAGGTGATTCCACTTGGGTTGGAAAGTGCACGAAATCTAGTTTCCACCAAAAAAAGAATCACCCAATTCGGAGTCCGTATGAAAAACTTGTGTGCGTTTTGAGTCAGGTATGTCTGTGCAGTCCGAATCTGAATCCAGAACATGAGAGACTTGGACTCTATCTTCTCTTGGGCCAAAAGTGACGTGAGAGAACTTTTTGGACAGCAAATAAACATCTCTTTCTTCCTTATCTTCATATGTGGATTGTATAAATGTCCCATA
>NW_021196050.1:0-1176 GCF_002162155.2 Triticum dicoccoides
AGATCCCCGATCGCCCCAACTGGGCTCCACTACTGATCAACTGAAATGAAACAACACAATGAACGAGATCTTCATCGAGCTCCTTGTTGAGCTTGGTTGCGTCACCTGCACGATATCATCGGCACCTGCAAACTGGTTTTGGAAGTATCTGTGAGTCACGGGGACTCAGCAATATCACACCCTCGCGATCAAGACTATTAAAGCTTATAGGTAGGGAAAAGGTATGAGGAGGAGCTGCAGCAAGCACTAGCATATATGGTGGCTAACATACGCAAAAGAGAGCGAGAAGAGAAGGCAAGGCACGGTCGAGAAACTATGATCAAGAAGTGATCCTAGAACAACCTACGTCAAGCATAACTCCAACACCGTGTTCACTTCCCGAACTCTGCCGGAAAGTGACCATCACGGCTACACACGTTGTTGATCCATTTTAATTAAGTTAAGTTTCATGTTTTCTACAACCGGACATTAACAAATTCCTATCTGCCCATAAGCGCGGGCACGGCTTTCGAAAGTTCAAATCCCTGCAGGGGTGTGCCAACTTAGCCCATCACAAGCTCTCACGGTCAATGAAGGATATTCCTTCTGCCAGGAAGACCCGATCAGGCTCGGAATCTAGGTTACAAGACATTTCGACAATGGTAAAACAAGACCAGCAAAGCCACCCAGATGTGCGGACAAATCCTGATAGGAGCTGCACATATCTCGTTCTCAAGGCACACCGGATGAGCAAGACATCGGGTTGGCATAAACCCTGGTTGCCCAGGGGGCGCCGAACATCGCTCAGGTTGGACCAACACTTAGAGAAGCACTAGCCCCGGGGGGGGGGGTTAAAATAAAGATAACCCTTGGTTGGCCGACCCAAGGGAAAAAAGGCTAGGTGGCAAATGGTAAAACCAATGTCGGGCCTTGCTGGAGGAGTTTTATTCAAGGCGAACTGTCAAGGGGTTCCCATTATAACCCAACCGTGTAAGGAACGCAAAATCAAGGAACATAACACTGGTATGACAGAAACTAGGGTGGCAAGAGTGGAACAAACACACCAGGCATATGGCCGAGCCTTCCACCCTTTACCAAGTATATAGATGCATTAATTAAATAATAGACATTGTGATATCCCAACAATAACCATGTTCCAACATGGAACGAACTCCAATCTTCACCTGCAACTAACAA
>NW_021196051.1:0-5396 GCF_002162155.2 Triticum dicoccoides
ATTCATTGGACCACAAACATCAGTATGTATGATCTCCAACAAATCAGTTGCTCGCTCCATAGTTCCGGAGAACGGCGTTTTAGTCATCTTGCCCATGAGGCACGGTTCGCAAGTACCAAGTGATTCATAATCAAGTGATTCCAAAAGCCCATCAGTATGGAGTTTCTTCATGCGTTTTATACCGATATGACCTAAATGGCAGTGCCACAAATAAGTTGCACCATCGTTATCAACTCTGCATCTTTTGGTTTCAACACTATGAATATGTGTATGACTACTATCGAGATTTAATAAAAATAGACCACTCTTCAAGGGTGCATGACCATAAAAGATATTACTCATATAAATAGAACAACCATTATTCTCTGATTTAAATGAATAACCGTCTCGCATCAAACAAGATCCAGATATAATGTTCATGCTCAACGCTGGCACCAAATAACTATTATTTAGGTCTAATACTAATCCCGATGGTAGATGTAGAGGTAGCGTGCCGACCGCGATCACATCGACTTTGGAACCCTTTCCCACGCGCATCGTCACCTCATCCTTAGCTAATCTTCGCTTAATCCGTAGTCCCTGTTTCGAGTTGCAAATGTTAGCAACAGAACCAGTATCAAATACCCAGGTGCTACTGCGAGCATTAGTAAGGTACACATCAATAACATGTATATCACATATAACTTTGTTTACTTTGCCATCCTTATTATCCGCCAAATACTTGGGGCAGTTCCGCTTCCAGTGTCCAGTCTGCTTGCAGTAGAAGCACTCAGTTTCAGGCTTAGGTCCAGACTTGGGTTTCTTCTCTTGAGCAGCAACTTGCTTACCGTTCTTTTTGAAGTTCCCCTTCTTCTTCCCTTTGCCCTTTTTCTTGAAACTGGTGGTCTTGTTAACCATCAACACTTGATGCTCCTTCTTGATTTCTACCTCCACAGCTTTTAGCATTGCGAAGAGCTCGGGAATAGTTTTGTTCATCCCTTGCATATTATAGTTCATCATGAAGCTCTTGTAGCTTGGTGGCAGTGATTGGAGAATTCTGTCAATGACACTATCATCAGGAAGATTAACTCCCAGTTGAATCAAGTGATTATTATACACTGACAGAACTATTCTCTTCCATCTTGCAGCTGTAGAACTTATTGGAGACTTCATATCTCTCAATCCGGGCATTTTCTTGAAATATTAACTTCAACTCCTGGAACATCTCATATGCTCCATGACGTTCAAAACGTCGTTGAAGACCCGCTTCTAAGCCGTAAAGCACGGCACACTGAACTATAGAGTAGTCATCAGCTTTGCTCTGCCAGACGTTCTTAACGTCGTCAGTTGCATCAGCAGCAGGCCTGGCACCCAGCGGTGCTTCCAGGACGTAACTTTCCTGTGCAGCAATGAGGATAATCCTCAGGTTACGGACCCAGTCCATGTAATTGCTACCATCATCTTTCAACTTTGCTTTCTCAAGGAACGCATTAAAATTTAACGGAACAACAACACGAGCCATCTATCTACAAACAAACATAGACAAGCAAAATACTATCAGGTACTAAGTTCATGATAAATTTAAGTTCAATTAATCATATTACTTAAGAACTCCCACTTTGACAGACATCTCTCTAGTCATCTAAGTGATCACGTGATCCAAATCAACTAAACCATGTCCGATCATCACGTGAGATGGAGTAGTTTCAATGGTGAACATCACTATGTTGATCATATCTACTATATGATTCACGTTCGACCTTTCGGTCTCCGTGTTCCGAGGCCATATCTGTATATGCTAGGCTCGTCAAGTATGACCTGAGTATTCCGCGTGTGCAACTGTTTTGCACCCGTTGTATTTGAACGTAGAGCCTATCACACCCGATCATCACGTGGTGTCTCAGCACGAAGAACTTTCGCAACGGTGCATACTCAAGGAGAACACTTCTTGATTATTAAGTGAGAGATCATCTTAAAATGCTACCATCAATCAAAGCAAGATAAGATGCATAAAGGATAAACATCACATGCAATCAATATAAGTGATATGATATGGCCATCATCATCTTGTGCTTGTGATCTCCATCTTCGAAGCACCGTCATGATCACCATCGTCACCGGCGCGACACCTTGATCTCCATCGTAGCATCCTTGTCGTTACGCCATCTATTGCTTCTACGACTATCGCTACCGCTTAGTGATAAAGTAAAGCAATTACAGGGCGTTTGCATTTCATACAATAAAGCGACAACCATATGGCTCCTACCAGTTGCCGATAACTTCGGTTACAAAACATGATCATCTCATACAATAAAATATAGCATCACGTCTTGACCATATCACATCACAACATGCCCTGCAAAAACAAGTTAGACGTCCTCTACTTTGTTGTTGCAAATTTTACGTGGCTGCTACGGGCTTAGCAAGAACCGTTCTTACCTACGCATCAAAACCACAACGATAGTTTGTCAAGTTGGTGCTGTTTTAACCTTCGCAAGGACCGGGCGTAGCCACACTCGGTTCAACTAAAGTGAGAGAGACAGACACCCGCCGGTCACCTTTAAGCAACGAGTGCTCACAGCGGTGAAACCAGTCTCGCGTAAGCGTATGCGTAATGTCGGTCCGGGCCGCTTCATCTCACAATGCCGCTGAACCAAAGTTTGACATGCTGGTAAGCAATATGACTTATATCGCCCACAACTCACTTGTGTTCTACTCGTGCATATAACATCAACGCATAAAACCTAGGCTCTGATACCACTGTTGGGTAACGTAGTAATTTCAAAAAAATTCCTACGTACACGCAAGATCATGGTGATGGCATAGCAACAAGAGGGGAGAGTGTCCATCCACGTACCCTCGTAGACCATAAGCGGAAGCATTATGACAACGCGGTTGATGTAGTCGTACGTCTTCACGATCCGACCGATCCAAGCACCAAACGTACGGCACCTCCGAGTTCAGCACACGTTCAGCTCGATGACGATCCCCGGGCTCCGATCCAGCAAAGCTTCGGGGATGAGTTCCGTCAGCACGACGGCGTGGTGACGATGATGATGCTCTACTGGCACAGGGCTTCGCCTAAACTCCGCGACGATATGATCGAGGTGGAATATGGTGGAGGGGGGCACCGCACACGGCTAAGGAACGATCCGTAGATCAACTTGTGTGTTTGGGGTGCCCCCCCGCCCCCGTATATAAAGGAGCCAGGGGGAGGAGGCGGCCGGCCTAGAGGGCGCGCCAAGGGGGGGAGTCCTACTCCCACCGGGAGTAGGACTCCCTCTTTCCAAGTAGGAGTAGGAGAAGGGGGGAAAGAGGAGGAAGAGTGGAAGGAAGGGGGGGGGGGGCGCCGCCCCCCTTCCCTTGTCCTATTCGGACTAGGACGGGGAGGGGCGCGCGGCCCCCTCCTCGCTCCTTCCCTCTTCTCCCTCTTGGCCCAAGTAGGCCCATTAACCCCCCGGGGGGTTCCGGTAACCTCCCGGTACTCCGGTAAAATGCCGATTTCACCCGGAACCATTCCGATGTCCAAACATAGGCTTCCAATATATCAATCTTTATGTCTCGACCATTCCGAGACTCCTCGTCATTTCCGTGATCACATCCGGGACTCCGAACAAACTTCGGTACATCAAAACTTATAAACTCATAATAATACTGTCATCGAAACGTTAAGCGTGCGGACCCTACGGGTTCGAGAACTATGTAGACATGACCTAAAACCATTCTCGGTCAATAACCAATAGCGGGACCTGGATGCCCATATTGGTTCCTACATATTCTACGAAGACCTTTATCGGTCAAACCGCATAACAACATACGCTGTTCCCTTTATCGTCGATATGTTACTTGCCCGAGATTTGATCGTCGGTATCCAATACCTAGTTCAATCTCGTTACCTGCAAGTCTCTTTACTCGTTCTGTAATACGTCATCTCATAACTAACTTATTAGTTATAATGCTTGCAAGGCTTAAGTGATGAGTATTACCGAGAGGGCCCAGAGATACCTCTCTGACAATCGGAGTGACAAAACCTAATCTCGAAATACGCCAACTCAACATGTACCTTCGGAGACACCTGTAGTACTCCTTTATAATCACCCAATTACGTTGTGACGTTTGGTAGTACCCA
The DNA here is from genome assembly GCF_002162155.2 of Triticum dicoccoides. NCBI lineage: Eukaryota > Viridiplantae > Streptophyta > Magnoliopsida > Poales > Poaceae > Triticum > Triticum dicoccoides. The sequence continues at coordinate 4,109 of NW_021196051.1, forward strand.
AAGTGTTCCTCCGGTAAACGGGAGTTGCATATTTCTCATAGTTACAGGAACATGTATAAGTCATGAAGAAAGCAATAGCAGAATACTAAACGATCAAGTGCTAAGCTAACGGGATGGGTCATGTCAATCACACCATTCTTCTAATGATGTGATCTCATTAATCAAATGACAACACATGTCTATGGTTAGGAAACATAACCATCTTTGATTAATGAGCTAGTCAAGTAAGGCACGCTTAACGTTTCGATGACAGTTTTATTATGAGTTTATAAGTTTTGATGTACCGAAGTTTATTCGGAGTCCCAGATGTGATCACGGACATGACGAGGAGTCTCGGAATGGTCGAGACATAAAGATTGATATATTGGAAGCCTATGTTTGGACATCAGAATGGTTCCGGGTGAAATCGGCATTTTACCGGAGTACCGGGAGGTTACCGGAACCCCCTGGGGGGTTGATGGGCCTACATGGGCCACGAGGGAGAAGACGGAAGGAGCCAGGAGGGGGCCGCGCGCCCCTCCCCCTCCTAGTCCGAATAGGACAAGGGAAGGGGGGCGGCGCCCCCCCTTTCCTTCCCCTCTTCCTCCTCTTTCCCCCCTTCTCCTACTCCTACTTGGAAAGAGGGAGTCCTACTCCCGGTGGGAGTAGGACTCCCCCCCTTGGAGCGCCCTCTAGGCAAGCCGCCTCCTCCCCCCTGGCTCCTTTATATACGGGGGCGGGGGGCACCCCAAAGACACACAAGTTGATCTATGGATCGTTCCTTAGCCATGTGCGGTGCCCCCTTCCACCATATTCCACCTCAGTCATATTGTCGCGGAGTTTAGGCGAAGCCCTGCGCTAGTAGAACATCATCATCGTCACCACGCCGTTGTGCTGACGGAACTCATCTCCGGAGCCTTTGCTGGATCGGAGGGCCGGAGATCATCATCGAGCGGAACGTGTGCTGAACTCGGAGGCCCCGTACGTTCGGTGCTTGGATCGGTCGGATCGTGAAGACGTACGACTACATCAACCGCGTTGTGCTAACGCTTCCGCTTACGGTCTACGAGGGTACATGGACGAACACTCTCCCCTCTCGTTGCTATATCATCACCATGATCTTGCGTGTGCGTAGGAATTTTTTTGAAATTACTACGTTCCCCAACAGTGGCATCCGAGCCTAGGTTTTATGCGTTGATGTTATATGCACGAGTAGAACACAAGTGAGTTGTGGGCGATACAAGTCATACTGCTTACCAGCATGTCATACTTTGGTTCGGCGGTATTGTGAGATGAAGCGGCCCGGACC
>NW_021196052.1:0-1667 GCF_002162155.2 Triticum dicoccoides
CTTTGAGATCCGATGAGAAACTGAAGCCTGATGTAGGGATGATGTGTGAAGGGCTAGAGCTTGTCAAGGAGCTCTACAAGTGGTTTGTCCGAACCATCTCATTCTACAAATTTTTTGATGTCCAACACAAACCTCAAATGCCACATGATCTACATAGGACACTTGTAGATTAGAAGGGGGCACATCAAAGAATTCCCATATATATTCTTCAAGTGCTTTTATATATTTTCTTGAGAGGTGCTCTTGATTAGCTAAACCATGAAGACAATAGAGCAGAAGGGGGCACAAGCACAACGCGGATGTCTACCGGCCAGTGTTCACGTCCGTAAATTTTCCATTTTAACTTGTATGCATTCAAAAGTGAAGTGATGAAAGCATTCTGTTTGAATTATCCTTTACACTTTGGTGCTTATGGGAAAGCCTCGTCGATGATGGTTTTGATGGCGCCGGTGTGCAGGTTTGTTACGGTCGAATCCGCAGCCTTAGTCACAGTCGGGGAGTCTCTCTTGTTCTTGCAAAAGAAACAAATAGCTGAAAGAAAGAAAAAGAAAAATAATAGTATAATCCTTATCCTATAAAAGATAAACAAATAGAAAAAGGAATGAAAAATAAACAAATGGCATAACCTAACTTGATTTGATGGGTCCTACACATTCAAGAAGGAAAAAGGCAAATGCTCAGTGATCTATCTGAGCAATCGCATGGTTGTACTTCACCTCTTTTTCACAAGACCGCTTCACCACTAGGCCTAGTGCACAATAATTGGCCCATCTGCGGTAGCCTTGAGTTAGTAGCACATGCCCTGCAACCCAAGGTGATGACGAGTGGTTGTATTAGTCCCACCTCGGGGAGGGGAGGAGGTTGGCAGCAACATATAAGGCAGACTCTCACTTGCTCTCTAGAATGTTTATTTAGTGTCATGTTGAGTCTAAATAGCGCGTGCGCTCGCGTGGAATATTCGTGATTTAGACTTAGGACTTTGGACGCTTGGCGCGGCGATGGTCGACGCCTTTACAAATCAATTTTTTTGTGCTTTTTAAAGTTCTTCATTTTTTTTGGCATAGCATTCCTTATTGGAGGCGTTGTTTGGTACGCGGCGGTCGGGTGCCATGGCGAGTGGTGGGATGTAGATGGAGGGCGCAGCAATGGAGGATCATCGCATTCTGTTTGGGCTTATTGACTTCTTGCGCGTCCGAGATTCTTGCTGCTGGTTGTGTTTTTGACCAGAAAATTCAGTGCATTACCATGCGTCTTTGATGTTGGTCGCCAGATCTTATGGTGTTCACCTCTATCCTACCCCAACTTGTTTGGGACTAAATGCTTTCTTGTTGTTGTTATTGTTGTTGTTGTTGTGGTTGTTGTTGTGTTTGTATCATGTGTCTTTCATGTCCTTATTATAACCGGATTCTGAAGGTAGGCAATCATCATTAGCTAGGTAGTTATACATGGTCCGCTTACTTAGCATATTTTGGAAGTATTAAATACAATACTCAATATTAGTTGTCTTTTGCTTTGAGATGCGATGAGAAACTGAAGCCTGATGTAGGGATGATGTGTGAAGGGCTAGAGCTTGTCAAGGAGCTCTACAAGTGGTTTGTCCGAACCATCTCATTCTACAACTTTTTTGATGCCCAACACAAACCTCAAAAGCCACATGATGTACATAG
>NW_021196053.1:0-1198 GCF_002162155.2 Triticum dicoccoides
CACATTCATGTGATCGATCGTCATGGCACATGATCTCTCCTTCACCACCACACGGGTGTGAAAAAGCCCGAACCAACGTCCTTCCTCCTCCAACTGAAATCCATAGCTTAGCTTACTGAATGATGATGCACTCGCCATCTTCCCCATAGTGTCGTGAACAACCTGATGCTCTGAATACCACCTGATATGAGACCGAACCTCGTAGTGAGATCCGATTGGTTGTTGCGGCCCGATCTTTCACGACACTCCACCACCACCAATAGCAACCTCTTGCCCGCGCACGCGATGTACACGAAGTAGAGGGTTTGAACCTTGCGGCCCAGCACGAGAAAACCAATCTCGACGAAGGTACTCACGCGCAAAAACAATTTCTACAAAGAAATCGCAACACAGAGGTTTTTTAAAGATCCCTCTAAAACTTGATACGGGTGTCTACCCTTAAAAACACATCGTGTCTATTTTATCCAAAAATAACCTCCTTAGATGTGACGCACCTTGGCTTTATATATCAGCCGACACCTAACAAAGTTGGAAACCAAATATATTTCTATCCTAGACTTGCACGGCAACATAAAAAATTAAATAAACTTTAAACTGACTTGGACTCTACCGTCCGGATGACTTGCATGCAAGCATGCAATCTTTTACAAGCCAATTTAAACAGCATAACGTGAACTAATATGGACTGATGCGCCATACATAATCAAGTGCATCTCTATCCGCAGGTGGGCCCCATCCGACTTCTTTTAAGGTAAGCTGATCACGTATTAACAATCCATTCCATACACGCTCTTTCCATGGTAAGAAGAGGAATATAAAATAATATATATATTTGATCCTCACGTTGCAACTGATCTTGCTTAGCAAACACACAAGATCCATCATGGACTCCTTGATGCCTCCTTGTAAACGTGGCTCACCAAAATAGTTGGAATATTCTTTTCCTTGTTTTTCTTCTAATGCATGAAAGTCTAATGCACAAGAAATTATCATCTCAACCTGAACACGCTTCTCATCTTTCCAAATGCACATGGCCTGTAACGATTCAGCGTGCATGCATGTATCTTTTATGAGCGGTTGCTCGTCTTCGTAACTTAGCGGCGAGCACTTTGACATATATGCAGTGTACTTTTGGACACAACCGGCTTCTGGCGAAACATCGACGAACTTAGTGTCTATACTACAACAGGTCGCATCA
>NW_021196054.1:0-1737 GCF_002162155.2 Triticum dicoccoides
AAAAAAAATAAGAAAAACCCTGGAAAATAAAATCCAGTGTGGTCGTAAATAAAGATGGTTCATTTAATGAGCCTTGAAAGATAACCGTAGAGTCCGAATAGGGTCGAGCCGAACTATGGACTATTTGTGTGCAGTGTGCCCCCAGCGCTGCCCAAGGGATTTTAAGGGTGTACTTGTGTATACGAGGCACGCATGCTATCGCCTTATGGGGCAGTCGATGGGGGCGTAACTACTAATCTAGCTCAGGTTTGTCTGAGTTGCCGCACTGAGGCGTAATTCAGACATGTTTAGCTGTGTCCGCGGTCCTAACGACCGATGATTCGTTCGGCTTGAATATGCCGTTTTGGACTTCGGCTGCTAAGGCCGCAGAGTCTTTCTCCGTACGGAGAGAGCGCTCCATATTTCCACTGACCGTAATGACGCCATGTGGTCCAGGCATTTTGAGCTTCAAATAGGCATAATGCAGGGCTGCATTAATGCGGGCGAAGGCTGTTGTTCCGAGTAGTGCATGATAGCCACTTCGGAACGGAGCTATGTCGAAGATTATCTCTTTGCCTCGAAAGTTATTGGGAGAGGCGAATACAACTTCCAATGTTAAAGAGCCCGTGCAGCGGGCTTCTACGCTCGGTATAACTCCTTTAAAGGTCATGCTACTTGGCTTGATTCTTGACGGGTCTATCCCCATCTTGTGGACAGTGTCCTGATATTCAGATTTAGACTGTTGCCGCCGTCCATGAGGACTCGAGTGAGATGGTATCAATCGATTATTGGGTTGCGCACTAGTGCAGACGAACCCCCATGATGGATACTAGTCGGATGATCCCTGCAATCAAAGGTGATCAGACAGGCCGCCCATGGGTTGAATTTGGGGGTAACAGGCTCAACAACATAGACGTCTCGGAGTGTGCGTCTCTGCTCCCTCTTTGGGATATGAGTGACATAGATGATGTTCACTGTTTTGATCTCCGGTGGAATTGTCTTCTGTCCCCCCGTGTTTGGCTGGCAAGATTCATCCTCGTCTTCGCTCTAAGGTCCCTTCCCGTTGTGTTCAGCCGTGAGCTTGCCGGCCTACTTGAAAACCCAACAACTGCAGTTGGTATGGTTCGCGGGTTTAGCGGGGGTGTCATGGATTTGGCAATTCCTGTCTAATATTTTGTCTAGGCTGGATGGACCATCTTTGTTGCCTATAAATGGTTTATTCCACTGACCGGGTCTGGAGCCACTGAATCCGGTGTTTACTGTTGTATCCTCTAGGCTTCCAGCATTGTTTTGATGTTTGCTTTTGTTATGTCATGGCTTTGCATTGCCATCCCTAACTTCGGATGTGCCAGGCTTGCTGGTGCTACTGCGGGCTAACCAGCTGTCCTCGCCCGCGCAGAAATGGGTCATGAGCGCAGTTAGGGCTGCCATTGTCCTTGGCTTTTCTTGGCCAAGGTGTCTAGCTAGTCATTCGTCCCAGACACTGTGCTTGAAAGTTACTAAGGCTTCAGCGTCCGGACAATCAACGATTTGGTTCTTCTTAGTGAGAAATCGATTCCAAAGCTTACAGGTTGATTCCCCGGGTTGTTGGATTATGTGAATTAGATCATCAGCATCCGGGGGCCTAACATAGGTCCCTTGAAAATTGGCCCGAAAAGCATCCTCATGTTCTTCCCAACTTCCAATGGAATTTTCTGGGAGGCTTTTCAGCCAGTGCCAAGCTGGTCCTTTCAGCTTGAGGGCTAAGTGTTTGATGGC
>NW_021196055.1:0-1182 GCF_002162155.2 Triticum dicoccoides
CAGACCAACCTTACGCGTACGCTTACGCGAGACCGGTTCCCTCGACGTGCTTTGCACAGAGATGGCTTGCGGGCGACTGTCTCTCCAACTTTAGTTGAACCAAGTATGGCTACGCCCGGTCCTTGCGAAGGTTAAAACGGAGTCTATTTGACAAACTATCGTTGTGGTTTTGATGCGTAGGTGAGATTGGTTCTTACTTAAGCCCGTAGCAGCCACGTAAAAAATTGCAACAACAAAGTAGAGGACGTCTAACTTGTTTTTGCAGGGCATGTTGTGATGTGATATGGTCAAGGCATGATGCTGAATTTTATTGTATGAGATGATCATGTTTTGTAACCAAGTTATCGGCAACTGGCAGGAGCCATATGGTTGTCGCTTTATTGTATGCAATGCAATCGCGATGTAATGCTTAACTTTATTACTAAACGTTAGTGATAGTCGTGAAAGCATAAGATTGGCGAGACGACAACGATGCTACGATGGAGATCAAGGTGTCGCGCCGGTGACGATGGTGATCATGACGGTGCTTCGGAGATGGATATCACAAGCACGAGATGATGATGGCCATATCATATCACTTATATTGATTGCATGTGATGTTTATCTTTTTATGCATCTTATCTTGCTTTGATTGACGGTAGCATTATAAGATGATCTCTCATTAAATTATCAAGAAGTGTTCTCCCTGAGTATGCACCGTTGCCAAAGTTCGTCGTGCCCAGACACCACGTGATGATCGGGTGTGATAAGCTCTACGTCCATCTACAACGGGTGCAAGCCAGTTTTTGCACACGCAGAATACTCAGGTTAAACTTGACGAGCCTAGCATATGCAGATATGGCCTCGGAACACGGAGACCGAAAGGTCGAGCGTGAATCATATAGTAGATATGATCAATATAACGATGTTCACCATTGAAAACTACTCCATCTCACGTGATGATCGGTTATGGTTTAGTTGATTTGGATCACGTAATCACTTAGAGGATTAGAGGGATGTCTATCTAAGTGGGAGTTCTTAAGTAATATGATTAATTGAACTTAAATTTATCATGAACTTAGTACCTGATAGTATCTTGCTTGTTTATGTTGATTGTAGATAGATGGCTCGTGCTGTTGTTCCGTTGAATTTTAATGCGTTCCTTGAGAAAGCAAAGTTGAAAGATGATGGTAGCAATTACAC
>NW_021196056.1:0-1037 GCF_002162155.2 Triticum dicoccoides
TTTCCTACGCGCACACAGGATCATGTGATGCATAGCAACGAGAGGAGAGTGTTGTCTACGTACCCAACGCAGACCGACTGCGGAAGCGATGACACGACGTAGAGGAAGTAGTCGTACGTCTTCACGATCCAACCGATCAAGCACCGAAACTACGGCACCTCCGAGTTCGAGCACACGTTCAGCTCGATGACGATCCCCGGACTCCGATCCAGCAAAGTGTCGGGGAAGAGTTTCGTCAGCACGACGGCGTGGTGACGATCTTGATGAACTACAGCAGCAGGGCTTCGCCTAAACTCCGCTACAGTATTATCGAGGAATATGGTGGCAGGGGGCACCGCACACGGCTAAGGAATCGATCACGTGGATCAACTTGTGTCAACTTGTGTGTCTTTGGGGTGCCTTTACCTCAGTATATAAAGGAGCCAAGGGGGGAGGGGGCGCCGGCCAAGAGAGAGAGGCGCAGGAGGAGTCCTACTCCTACCGGGAGTAGGACCCCCCCCCCCCAATCCTATTCCAACTAGGATTCCCAAGGGGGAAAGAGGGAGAGGGGTGGCCGGCCACCTCTCCTAGTCCTAATAGGACTAGGGGAAGGGGGGAGGCGTGCAGCCCCCTTGGGCTGCCCCTTTCTCCTTTCCACTAAGGCCCATGATGGCCCATATGGCTCCCGGGGGGTTCCGGTAACCTCCCGGTAACCCGGTAAAATCCCGATTTCACCCGGAACACTTCCGATGTCCAAACATAGACTTCCAATATATCAATCTTTACGTCTCGACCATTTCGAGACTCCTCGTCATGTCCGTGATCACATCCGGGACTCCGAACAACCTTCGGTACATCAAAATGCATAAACTCATAATATAACTGTCATCGTAACCTTAAGCGTGCGGACCCTACGGGTTCGAGAACAATGTAGACATGACCGAGACATGTCTCTGGTCAATAACCAATAGCGGGACCTGGATGCCCATATTGGCTCCTACATATTCTACGAAGATCTTTATCGGTCAGACCGCATAACAACATACGTTGTTCCCTTT
>NW_021196057.1:0-556 GCF_002162155.2 Triticum dicoccoides
CCGCGTGCAGAGGCACGGGCGCGGGGTGCGTGTGCGGTGGCGAAGGCGCACCCCCGGCGCGGCGAGGGGAAGGCGGAGATGGCCGCAGGGCGAGGCGCCGAGGTGGGGCGCAGGCAGCGCGCGGGCCGCAACGGCAGCGGACAGAGCACCGCCGGTGGGTGCGGGCGCATGCACTAGGTGCATCCGGCGCGTGGGTCAGGTGGCAACGTCGAGCGACGGATGAGGTCGTGGCACACGGGGTAGAGAGGAGACGAGGAGGGTGCGGCCCTCACCGGCGTTGGCAAGCAGAGGTGGCGGCGAGGCTCGATGTGGTCCGGCGGGGAGGAGGACGGGGACGGTTCGGCAACGATGGCGGGGAGGCAGTCCGACGGGGAGGAGATGAGGAGGCCCGGTGGGGAGGTCCGGCGACGGCGAGGCCTTCGTGCGGTGATGGTGGCGTACGACGAGGTCCAGCGACGGTGATGAGGTGGCGGGGCTGCGCCGGAATGGCGTCAGGGGCACGGGGCTGGGCCCTTGAGCGAGGGCAGGCGGCGACGGCGGGGGTTGGCGCAGCGGC
>NW_021196058.1:0-722 GCF_002162155.2 Triticum dicoccoides
CCCGGTTGGTAGCACCAACCGGGACTAAAGGGAGGCATTGGTCCCGGTTGATGCCACGAACCGGTACCAATGCACCCCTTTAGTCCCGGTTGGTGGCACCAACCGGGACCAAAGGCCTTGTGCTAGAACTGGTGCGGTGCGGTGGGATGTTTAGTCCCACCTCGCTAGTCGAGAGGCTTCGATCGTGGTTTATAAGCGCTGCTGCGCTGACCAATTCGAGCTCCTCTCAAATGCAGGCTTACGGGCCTAAAGTGACTTTATCTGCCTGTGGGCCTACTGGGCCTCCCGCGGGCCTGAATCCTGGCCCATGGGAGGGTTTCTAGTCGTATTCAGGCCGTGGGGGCCCAGTAGGTGGCACTTTTTTTTGTTTTCTTTGTTGCTTTATTTCTTTTATTTTGTTTCTACTTACAACAAAATACTTATTGTTGCTATTTTTATATTTTTTCTAGTTTCTTTGTTTTCTTTTCTGCATTATTTATTTTCTTTTGTTTTTTTCTTTATTTTTTAATTCTTTTTGCTTTTAGTTTTAGAAAAATTATAAACTTTTTGTTAGTGCCATTAGTTTTCAAATTTGAATAGTTAAAATTTGAATTCTTTGAAATTTGTGTGAATCACAAGTTTGTGATTAACTTTACTATAAAAATAGTTTTTTTTCATTTTTTGTTTTGTTTTTTGCATTATTTATTTTCTTTTGTTTTTTGCTTTATTTTTTAATTCTTTTT
>NW_021196059.1:0-3314 GCF_002162155.2 Triticum dicoccoides
TTTTTTTTGCCTATTTTAGTGTTTCGAAGAAAAGGAATATCAAACGGAGTCCAAACAGAATGAAACCTTCTGGAGCGTGATTTTTGGAATGAACGTGATCTAGAGGACTTGGAGTGCAAGTCAAGAAGCAGCTGAGGCGGCCACGTGGGTGGACGGCGCCCCCCCTACTGCGCACGCCCCCTATCTCGTGGGCCCCTCGGGCATCCACCGACCTACTTCTTCCTCCTATATATACCCACGTACCCCGAGAACATCAAAGGCGACCACGAAAAACTATTTCCACCATCATAACCTTCTGTATCTGCGAGATCCCATCTTGGAGCCTTCGCTGGCGCTCCACCGGAGGGGGAATCGACCATGGAGGGCTTCTACATCAACACCATAGCCCCTCCGATGAGTTGTGAGTAGTTTACCACAGACCTTTGGGTCCATAGTTATTAGCTAGATGGTTTCTTCTCTCTTTTTGGATGTCAATACCATGTTCTCCTTGATCTTCTTGGAGATCTATTCGATGTAACTCTTTTTGCGGTGTGTTTGTCGAGATCCGATGAATTGTGGGTTTATAATCAAGTTTATCTATGAGAAATATTTGAATCTCCTCTGAATTCTTTTATGTGTGATTAAGTTATCTTTGCAAGTCTCTTCGAATTATCAGTTTGGGTTGACCTACTAGATTGATCTTTCTTGCAATGGGAGAAGTGCTTAGCTTTGGGTTCAATTTTGCGGTGTCCTTTCTCAGTGACAGCAGGGGCAGCAAGGCACGTATTGTATTGTTGCTATCGAGGATAAAAAGATGGGGTTTATATCATATTGCATGAGTTTATCCCTCTACATCATGTCATCTTTCTTAATGTGTTACTCTCTTCTTTATGAACTTAATACTCTAGATGCATGGTGGATAGCGGTCGATGTGTGGAGTAATAGTAGTAGATGCATGCAATAGTCGGTCTACTTGTCACAGACGTGATGCCTATATACATGATCATGCCTAGATAATCTAATAATTATTCGCTTTTCTATTAATTGCTCGACAGTAATTTGTTCACCCACCGTAATACTTATGCTATCTTGAGAGAAGCCACTAGTGAAACCTATGGCCCCCGGGTCTATCTTTTATCATATAAGCTTTCAATCTACTTTTATTAGCATCTTTACTTTTCCTATCTATATTATAAAATACCAAAGATATATTTATCTTATCATATTATCTCTATCAGATCTCACTTTCGCAAGTGGCCGTGAAGGGATTGACAACCCCTTTATTGCGTTGGTTGCGAGTTCTGTGTTTGTTTTTGTAGGTGCGTGGGAATTCTGAGGAGCCTCCTACTGGATTGATACCTTGGTTCTCAAAAACTGAGAGAAATACTTACGCTACTATTGCTGCATCACCCTTTCCTATTTAAGGAAAACTAACACAAGCTCAAGAGGTAGCAAGAAGGATTTCTGGTGCCGTTGCCGGGGAGGTCTTCGCTCAAGTCAAGACATACCAAGTACCCATCTCAAACTCATCTCCCTCGCATTTACATTATTTGCCATTTGCCTCTTGTTTTCCTCTCCCCCACTTCACCCTTGCCATTTTATTCGCCCTCTCTTTCCCAATCTCCTCTCTTTTCCGTTTGCCTTCTCGTTGCCATGGCCGAATCAAAAAGAACTAAGGGTCCTTTTCAGGGTTCTAGTACCTTGGATAACCCCTCTATCCTCTCTAAGCTCATAAATAATGATGCTATGGAAAGACCGACCGGGGTCACCAATGAGATCTTAAATAATCTTGATAAAGATGACTCCTGAATTTTTCGATATTTGCTTGATGAGTCTTTAAAAGATGCTTGGGATAGGTTATTAAGGATTCGGGCTAGCTATGTGCCACAATATCAAATTGAAGTTTACCTAGAAGTTTCTATGTTAGCTTACCCGCTTCTTTCAAGCAAGTTCTAGATCTTATTTTTGAAGAAGGTTTTCTTAAGGGGGATGCAATAGATACCTATGAAAAAAATGAAAACTATATTTGGGCACCCTATGAATGATAAGGTTGAATCTAATACTCTCTTTTGCTTTTACCAAAATGAAATTATCAAAGAGATGAAGGCTAGCATAGATGAAAATTTCCGTAACGTGCTTAATCTTACTTCATCCATCAATGGGAATGTGCTTACCCTTAATAGAAGAATGAATGCCATAGAAAGGAGATCCTCTTTTTCCTTTCCGAGTGCCAAAGATGGCACTACTTAGATCTATCCTCGCTTTTATGCCTAGCCAGGGGCGTTAAAAGATAGCGCTAGTTGGGAGGCAACCCAATTTTATTTGTGTTTTTTGTTTTTGTTTCTGTTTAGTAATAAATTTTGCATCTACCTTCTGTTTAGATGTGTTTTTATGTTTTAATTAGTGTTTGTGCCAAGTAGAACCTATAGTTAATTTGATTCTGCTGAAAAACAGAAACTTTGCGCGCATGAGAATAATTTTGTTAATTCACAGAAACGTGCTTTTGCGTTGATTCTTTTTTCGGTAGATCAATAGACAAATTTCCCAGGACTTCCTATCTTGGTAGGATTTTTGAAGTTCCAGAAGTATTCGAGAGTTACAGATTGCTACAGACTGTTCTGTTTTTGACAGATTCTGTTTTTCGTGTGTTGATTGCTTATTTTAATGCATCTATGGCTAGTATTAAGTGGTATGAACCATAGAGAAGTTGGAATACAGTAGGTTTAACACCCATATAAATAAAGAATGAGTTCATTGCAGTACCTTATGTGGTGGTTTTTCTTTCTTTCACTAACGGAGCTTATGAGATTTTCTGTTGAGTTTTGTGTTGTGAAGTTTCAAGTTTTGGGTAAAGATTTGATGGACTATGGAATAAGGAGTGGCAAGAGTCTAAGCTTGGGGATTCCCATGGCACCCCAAGATATTCAAGAATAGCCAAAAGCCTAAGCTTGGGGATGCCCCGGGAAGGCATCCCCTCTTTCGTCTTCGTTTATCGGTAACTTTACTTGGAGCTATATTTTTATTCGCCACATGATATGTGTTTTGCTTGGAGCGTCTTGTATGATATTAGTATTTGCTTTTTAGTTCACCACAATCATCCTTTCTGTACACACCTTTTGGGAGAATCCCACTTGATTGGAGTTTATTAGAATACTCTATGTGCTTCACTTATATCTTTTGAGCTAGATAGTTTTTGCTCTAGTGCTTCGCTTATATCTTTTAGAGCATGGCAGTGGCTTAATTTTGTAGAAATTGTTGATCTATCATGCTCACTTATATTATTTTGAGAGTCTCTTAGAACAACATGGTATTTGCTATGGTTATAAAATTGGTCC
>NW_021196060.1:0-969 GCF_002162155.2 Triticum dicoccoides
GGCCCTTATGAAGGGTAAATAGAAGTTGACAAAATCACGTTGTGGTGATTCGTAGGTAAGAAAACGTTCTTGCTAGAACCCAATTGCAGCCACGTAAAAGATGCAACAACAATTAGAGGACGTCTAACTTGTTTTTGCAGCGATTGATCATGTGATGTGATATGGCCAGAAGTTGTGATGAATGATGAATTGTGATGTATGAGATCATGTTCTTTGTAATAGGATTCACGACTTGCATGTCGATGAGTATGACAACCGGCAGGAGCCATAGGAGTTGTCATTATTTTTTTGTATGACCTGCGTGTCATTGAATAACGTCATGTAAACTACTTTACTTTATTGCTAAACGTTAGTCATAGAAGTAGAAGTAGTCGTTGGCGTGACAACTTCATGAAGACACGATGATGGAGATCATGATGATGGAGATCATGGTGTCAAGACGGTGACAAGATGATCATGGAGCCCCGAAGATGAAGATCAATGGAGCTATATGATATTGGCCATATCATGTCACAACTATATAATTGCATGTGATGTTTATTATGTATTATGCATCTTGTTTACTTAGGACGACGGTAGTAAATAAGATGATCCCTTATAAAATTTCAGGAAGTGTTCCCCCCTAACTGTGCACCGTTGCTACAGTTCGTCGTTTCTAAGCACCACGTGATGATCGGGTGTGATGGATTCTTACGTTCACATACAACGGGTGTAAGACAGTTTTACACAGCGAAAACACTTAGGGTTAACTTGACGAGCCTAGCATGTGCAGACATGGCCTCGGAACACGGAGACCGAAAGGTCGAACACGAGTCGTATGGAAGATACGATCAACATGAAAATGTTCACCGACGATGACTAGTCCGTCTCACGTGATGATCGGACACGGGCTGGTCGACTCGGATCGTGTAACACTTAGATGACTAAAGGGATGTCTAATCTAAGTGGGAGTTCATAATTTGATTAGAA
>NW_021196061.1:0-2027 GCF_002162155.2 Triticum dicoccoides
ACACAATAAGATTTGCGTGAAACTCCAATCCTTCGAACTCAATGACCACATTCTGACAGTAATTCTGAGTAACTTGCTGAATCCCAGGGGACTTGATGATCATGGATTTCTCCAAAGGAAGCATCGAAAAATTATTTTGCAAAGCAAAATTTTTCGAAATGAAAGAGTGAGAAGCTCCAGAATCAAACAAAACCATTGCAGGTATTGTGTTGACAGGAAACGTACCGAGTACGATATCCGGAGCATTTTGTGCCTCCTCTTTGGTTACGTGATTCAGATGACCCTTCCTGTGGTTATTGTTGGGATTGAAATTGTTTCGCTTGGGCGCGGAATTGTTGCCGCCGTTGTTCGGCTTTGGGGTTGAATTCCTTGGCTTGGGGCACTGTTTGGCATAGTGCCCTTCTTCTCCACAAGCGTAACAAGTAACGCCGGGGCGATAGGTGAATTCCTTGTCCCTTGCATGAAAATTCTTAATTGGGCATGAGACATTGGATGAGGATTTGTGTGTCCCACCCTTTTGAAAATCTGTCTTGCTTCGGTGATTGCGAGCATGATTAGTCTGGTCCCTTTTTCGCTTGCGGATATCTTCCAGACTACGTCTCTCATTTTCCAGAGTAATGGCTTTGTCCACCAGTGTTTTAAAATCAGGAAAAGTGTGCACGACCAGTTGGCATTTAAGCGCGGGCGCCAGACCGTCAAGGAATTTCTCCATCTTCTTGATTTCAATCATACGCTCTTCATTGGCGTAGCGGGACAATAGAGTAAATTGACTGTTGTAATCTGACACTGTCATGTTCCTTTGTTTGAGGTCATCGAACTCTCTCTTCTTGATTTTCATAATACTCTTAGGAATGTGTGCACCACGAAAACCTTCCTTGAAATCATCCCAGGTTATGTCATTTTCGTTGGGATGCATGTGCAGAAAATTCTCCCACCACGATGCGGCTGCTTCTGTGAGATAGTGCGGAGCATAAAATACCTTCTCGGGGTCTGAACATTTTGTAATAATTAATTTTCTCTCCATATCTCAAAGCCAGTCCTCAGCTTCAAGAGGTTTGTCAGTGTCAGAAAATGTTTGAGGACGTGTCTTCTGTAGCTCAGATAACTTGGAATGCTGCTGATACTGTCCATGGTGATTTCCCATGTTGATGACTTGGTTCATCATTTCCCGATGTTGTTGCTGACTCTGCTCATAAAGGTGGCACATTTGTGAAAGTGCCGATTCACTGCCCTGTTGGCTTGACTGTCCCTGAGTGAACTCGTTGCTGGGTTGTGCATCATAATTTTCCTCTGGTGGAGCTGGCATGGAGCGAGTCCAAGGACGAGACATTTTTCACTCTGGGGATATATTTGTAAGACCCATAAGAAAAGCGGAAAGAGTCGCAAAAACAAATCCATAAAATGCATAAAGCTGGCAAATACAATTAAATAACCAAGCTTACTTAAGAAAAACAAATCGACTTGCGCACGGAGAAGGACTGCTCATTACATATCTTACACGCGGGCGGTAATTATACAATACATCACTCAGGACATGCGTACAAAATCCTGACATGTTATTTAGGCTAGTGCACTTCTCCAGATCCTACATGATGCGCAAACAGGCTACTTCTCACAACCTATGTACATATCTTACAAAGCGGTACATTACATGGCAGCTAGGCGTACTCAGGCAGAGATGTTGACGACCTCCTTTGCCCTGCCGAGGGCGAGGCGTAGCGAGGTTGGGGACTCGACTTCCTCCTCGCTAATGGGCTCCATACGTGTAGTGTTGCGCAGAGTGGACGGAGCGGTTGCCAGGGGCGGAGCAACACATACAGGAGTGGGCGCGAAGGGTGGTGCAGTGCGCGCTGAAGTGGGTGCAATGACTTGGTTGAATTCTTCGGTAGAAGGCAGGCGACGAGTAGGCGTATAAGATGCTGATGACGAGACAAAAGTCAGTGGCGGTGCGATGGGTAGGAGCTCCCTCCTGTTGGCAGCACAGCCATGAACTGAGTCCATGCGGGTAGCTACGAAGTCGTCCACCA
>NW_021196062.1:0-1714 GCF_002162155.2 Triticum dicoccoides
AGAGTGTAACCCATTTTGGTTGCAAAAATTGGGAAGCACTTTGCAAGATGTATGGTTTTGATGAGGGTTTGCTTGTTACCATGGATCTTGGTGATCCTACAATCGAGCAAGAGAGACCTACGATTTTCGTCCTTGTAGATACACCTCCAATTCTTCCCCCATGTGAGCTTAACATAGTTATTAAGTAATTTATATTGTTTATTTCAAAATAGTTGACAACTTATTCTCCATTGACAGCTTATTTTCATTCTTCAAAGAATGTGCGGAAGATGGTAGACAGAACCTACTACACCGAAGGCTCCGAACTAACTTATCAGGAGAAAAATCATCTGGTCGCATTTTGTACTGATCTTGAGAATTACAATGTCTACAATCGAACTCCTCAACATTATGGTCAATACGTGTCACTAGTGCACGTGTTGAACTACGGTAACTACCATGGAGATACCCTGGTAAGATTTTTGTACTATTACAATATCCGTGCATCTTTTTGCACACTTCTAAAACTAGTACATCATATCATTGCTAACTACGAAATTGTTACTATGTTTTTCAACAGATAATCCCGGATGATTGTGTGCCTCATCTGATGTATACACACGGTAGCCTTCATGTTTTGAACATACAACCAGGTCGTCCTACGAATCTCAACTGTCCATACCGGGTTTCTAAAATAAGTGGAGACATGAGAATTAAAGAATGAAAAAAATGTATGAACAGTCGTAAGGAGCTTCTTGGAAGCAACATTCAGCGAAGGGCAAAAATTGGAGATAGGATGATCGCCATTCTTCATAATGGAGAGTCAGGGTCTATATTGTTTTATGCTATTTTGCCTTAAGGGTGTTTAGGTCCTACCTGATACTGATGATCATGTGTTAAGAACAATTATGTAGGGTTGGGTTCGATGACTATGAGGATGATGATCGTATGACTTATTATTAATAACGAGTAGAAGTTGTATGATGATGCATGATTATTAGTAGGACGAGTACTTGTTATTATATATGCTGATGTATGCGAGCATGCATGAGTTATTATATCAGCGGGTAAAATAAACATATATAGCAGCAGCGTTGGTAAACCAAGGACGAAGATATAAGAGAGGACACTTCTCTCTATTAGCTAGCTAATATAACAACCTAAAAATAACCCCCAAAACCCCTAAAGCAGCCAATTTACAAAAAAAACATGGACTTTTGGTCCCGGTTGGTGCCACCAACCGGGACCAAAGGCCCCCTGACTGGGCTCGGCGCACAGAGCCACGTGGAGGCACATTAGTCCCGGTTCTAGTTTGAACTGGGACTAATGGGTGAGGTATTAGTAACGGCCCATTAGTCCCGGTTCATGAACCGGGACTAAAGGCCCTCACGAACCGGGACTATTAGGTGTTTTTCTACTAGTGCTTAAAAAGCTCTTCTTGCACAATGTCAGTGTCTCGGAGGACTGCCTCCAAGGCATCATCTCCAGATGCACCATTTTGGAAAGCGTTTCACTCTACAATATGGCATTGGGCCGCCTTTGCATCAACTCGCCCACTATTAGGTCCATCACCTGCTATGGTCATTACGAACAAGGTTTCGAGGAGCTGGTCATTGAGGACGCCCCTTGCCTTGAGAGGTTGCTAGCAATTTGTCCACACACTGGTCCGGAGGCCATCCGTGTGATGCGGGCTCCTAAACTGGAGATACTGGGTTTGTTGTCTGAAGACATATCC
>NW_021196063.1:0-954 GCF_002162155.2 Triticum dicoccoides
GCTCTCTGTTATATTAATGGTTACCCATTTAGATTTTGATTTTTCACAAGATCTGCCAAATATATGATTTAAGGTGGAGTTCATTCGGTTTCTTGACAAGAAAGTGTGCTCTAGCCAAACAAATCAGTGGTGTTGCTTCAAAGCAATGCCGAACCTGGAGAGCCACCCTGGCATCTATCAATGCTACATGATAAATGAAGAAATTATTTTGAATTTACCACCTATGATCAATGCAGCTAGGGCCGGCAACATCTATCTATAGTGATACTCCTCTGTTTGTACTAGTAATTTTGTTTGTACCCTTTCTTTTTTTTCAACCGTAAAAATGAATGTTTGGAACCGGGTCCGTTCTACTTCCTCCCTCCGCGTACACGGATCTTTTTTCAACCTGATACTAGAGGCGGCACGCAGCGGGGTGATTTCGCGGATTCGCAAGTTTGGAAACGGGCAAAGGCCGCCCATCTGTAACCCTTGTAAAGGTGCAATGTTGTAACACTTTCCGCTTCCCCCGGCCCTCTTTTAGTGCACGCTCTCTGTTATATTAATGGTTACCCATTTAGATTTTGATTTTTCACAAGATCTGCCAAATATATGATTTAAGGTGGAGTTCATTCGGTTTCTTGACAAGAAAGTGTGCTCTAGCCAAACAAATCAGTGGTGTTGCTTCAAAGCAATGCCGAACCTGAAGAGCCACCCTGGCATCTATCAATGCCACATCATAAATGAACAAATTATTTTGAATTTACCACCTATGATCGATGCAGCTAGGGCCGGCAACATCTATCTATAGTGATACTCCTTTGTTTGTACTAGTAATTTTGTTTGTACCCTTTCTTTTTTTTCAACCGTAAAAATGGATGTTTGGAACCGGGTCCGTTCTACTTCCTCCCTCCGTGTACACGGATCTTTTTTCAACCTGATACTAGAGGCGCCACGCAGCGGGGTGATTTCGCG
>NW_021196064.1:0-1007 GCF_002162155.2 Triticum dicoccoides
TTGGCCGATTCTGGCCCGTTTCATGGACTATTACTCACTGTTTTGGGGTTCCGGAGTGATTTCCACGATTAATGGACCCTGGGGTGCGTTTACGTGTCGGTCATCAACACTCGCAGTTTTGGCTAATTCTGGTCCGTTTCTTTGATTATTACTCACCGTTTTGGAGTCCCGAAGCAATTTCCATAGTTATTGAACTTCAAGGTGCACTTATGTGTCGGTCATCAACACTGGCAGTTTTGGCCTATTCTGGCCCGTTTCGTGGACTATTACTCACCGATTTGGGGTCCCGGAGCGATTTCCATAGTTATTGAACCCCAAGGTGCACTTACGTGTCGGTCATCAACACTGGCAATTTTGGCCTATTCGGGCCCATTTCGTGGACTATTACTCGCTCTTTTGGGGTCCCGGAGTGATTTTCACGATTAATGAACACTGGGGTGCGTTTATGTGTTGGTCATCAACACTCGCAGTTTTGGACAATTCTGGCCCGTTTCTTGGATTATTACTCACTCTTTTGGGGTCCCGGAGTGATTTCGTCGATTAATGAACCCTGGGGTGCGTTTACGTGTCGGTCATCAACGCTCGCAGTTTTGGCCAATTCTGGTCCGTTTCTTTGATTATTACTTACCGTTTTGGGGTCCCGAAGTGATTTTCATAGTTATTGAACCCCAAGGTGCGCTTACGTGTCGGTCATCAACACTAGCAGTTTTGGCCGATTCTGGCCCGTTTCATGGACTATTACTCACTGTTTTGGGGTTCCGGAGTGATTTCCACGATTAATGGACCCTGGGGTGCGTTTACGTGTCCGTCATCAACACTGGCAATTTTGGCCGATTCTGGCCCATTTCATGGAGTATTACTCGCTGTTTTGGGGTCCCGGAGCGATTTCCACGATTAATGAACACTGGGGTTCGTTTATGTGTCGGTCATCAACCCTCGCAGTTTTGGCTAATTCTGGCCCGTTTGTTGGATTATTACTTACCGTTTTGGGGTCCCGAAGCGATTTT
>NW_021196065.1:0-1329 GCF_002162155.2 Triticum dicoccoides
GGCCTGGCCGCCCCTCCTCGGGGGACTTCCGCCCGGACATCACCACCCTCATGACCAGCCTCGTCCGCTTCCTGCTCGACAGCGGCGGCGTGCTCGCCATCAACATCTACCCCTTCCTCTCCATGGACGCCGACGCCAACTTCCCGCGCGACTACGCCTTCTTCCCGGCCCCGGGGGCGCCCCCCTCGCAGGCCAGCGTCCAGGACGGCAACGTGCTCTACACCAACGTCTTCGACGCCAACTACGACACCCTCGTCGCCGCGCTCGAGAAGCACGGCCTGGGCAACATCACCGTCGTGGTCGGCGAGATCGGCTGGCCCACCGACGGCGACGCCAACGCCAACGCCGCCGGAGCGCAGAAGTTCAACTAGGGCCTCTTCGACCGCATCGTCGCCGGCAAGGGCACCCCGCGCCGGCCCCAGATGCCCGACGTCTACGTGTTCGCGCTGCTGGACGAGGACGCCAAGAGCGTCGACCCCGGCAACTTCGAGCACCACTGGGGCGTCGTCAACTACGACGGCTCGCCCAAGTACGCGCTCCGCCTCGCCGGCGGCAAGGGCATCGTGTCGGCCAAGGGCGTCAGGTACCTGTCCAAGCAGTGGTGCGTGCTCCGGCCCGACGCCAGCCCCACCGACCTGGCCATCGTGGGCGCCGTCGGGTACGCGTGCCAGTACGCCGACTGCACCAGCCTCAGCCCGGGGTCGTCGTGCGGCGGCCTCGACGTCAGGGGCAACGTCTCCTACGCCTTCAACCAGTTCTTCCAGTCAGCCAGCCAGCAGAAGGGATCCTGCGGCTTCAACAACCTCTCCGTGGTCACCACCACCGACCCGTCGCAGGGGACCTGCCGCTTCAAGATCATGATCGACACCGGCCGGCACGACCTCACCCACCAGGACGACTCCGGCGCCGCCAGGGCCGCCGCCGTGTGGGGCGCCGTGCTCGCGTTGCTCGCCGTCGTGGCACTCTGACCCTCCCTCCCTCCCTGTGACATTGATGCATGAGGACACGCGCGCTCACCACCTCGACAACTAGCTAGCCTAGCTAGAGCTAGAGAGGAAGGATCAAACAATTCTTTCATTCTTTTCTTCTTCTTCTTCTTTATACATATATCGGCTGTCAATCAAGCTCCCTGATCGATCGGCAAGGATTAGAATTGTACAGTATATTTGTGGATAAATATGTAGTTCAACGACGCTCAGAGGATCATATCAGGAGGAGTGTGTTGCACAAAGATCCGACTAATATAATAGTATATGGAAAATAGAAAAATGCGTGGAGTTGTGTAAAAATTCCGTTCAATCTTTCAGCTTTGCCTTGTTGTCGTATCGT